>NC_040878.1:16625799-16669930 GCF_003676215.2 Rhopalosiphum maidis
GATCACAACGATAGAAAACTCCAACAACCTGTAAAAAGAGATATACACGATTTAAATGTATAGCAAAACAACTAGAACTTAGAAGTAACTATTGCGTCAATAATATTACCAAGCAGTAGTAGAAATTTAAATATAAAATATTCATCGTCATGATTTATTTTTACTCACTTTGTTTATAGATTCTTCGTATTTATTGTTAATTTTCCATTTATGAATTGTGCATCTTATATTGATCGATCGAATAATATTTATAGTTATGTTAGGTCTTGCATATAGTTTTTTAAAACGTAATAGTGTATGTTAACAATGGATTGAACTAAAAATTTTAAAAAAAAACATATATTT
This sequence comes from Rhopalosiphum maidis, assembly GCF_003676215.2. Lineage (NCBI taxonomy): Eukaryota > Metazoa > Arthropoda > Insecta > Hemiptera > Aphididae > Rhopalosiphum > Rhopalosiphum maidis. The sequence goes on from NC_040878.1 coordinate 16,626,145, forward strand.
TGTATAATCATCAATTGTGATTTATGCTTATTCATAGTTCATAATTTTTATTTTTATATTGTACTAGGCTTTAAAATCTACTAACTTAAATGTTTCTTATAAGATTTACAATAACATCATTGTATAAATTTTGTAATAGTTATGTATAAATATCAATCAATAATTATATTTTTATTAGTTCTTTTATTTTTTTTATCAAGTATCAACTGTATAAATGTATTAACCTACTTAATCGACGTTAATTTTGATTCAACAATAAATGTGCCATAAGATTATGATAAATTAATTTGTATGTATGTCGATTGCAAGAACTACTTCCGGATTATTCTAAAAAATGTAAGCTACACCTAGTTTTACGAAATAATAAATACTTACAGACATAACATGTACGACAAGTGCTCCAGTTATAATAAAATATATCATCATCTTTAAATATTTGATGATTATTTTATTGTTGACTACTGTGCTATGTATTTATGTATTTCCTTGTAACGGATTAATATAGTGTCTATATTTTATGACAGTAAAAAATGAATTTAAAATAGTTTGATTCAAATATTTTAATTAACTTCAATCGCATATTATCTGTCTAAACAGATCGGGTATTGGCCATGAAAAATTTAGAATTAATAACTATTATTTTGTGAAGCATTGTCATATTATACCAATATCTGTAAATACGGTTTTTTTTTAAACATATTCTGCTGCAATTATCCACAATTACTTAATTACATGCGATACAAAATATTCTAAAATGTATGTACCATAAATAAAACGTTGATAAAATTAGTAATATTATTACAAGAATTTGAATTGCATACCAATAAACACTAATATTTTACTTTTATTATTTTCTGAAATTTTAATGTAATATAAAAACAAATTATTGTTTGGTGTACCTATTTCTAAATTTTTTAGTTGTAAAATGAGTCATGTCCAAGAAAACTTTAAATCATTATTTAATTTTTTGAGTGAATGAAAAATGTTAGTAATAATCCCAAGTATCTATGATATTTGGTTTTCAAAATGATAAGAATATAAGAAAATTTAATATTGTCTGCGTGAATATCTTATTTCGTGAAAAGTTAAACTTAGTTAATATCCTTTACAAAAAAAAAAATATTGGAATTACAGTGAATTACCAAGTAGATCAAAGTTTTTATCAAAAAATAACACTTTTTTTCTAGTATAGTGCATTAATTGTGTTAGTTGTTACAAAATAAAACACTATATAATTGTTATATTACCACATTCACATCTTCATTGGGATTCTAATGAACCATGGAAGATGATATGCTATATTATTATACAATGGTACCTAATAGGGTTTTAGTAAATTTTGATATGAATAGGACTGTCCTGAATGACAAATCTTAATGGTGGGGTTGTGGGGGGCTTGATTCATTAATTTGCTAACTCTAAAAACAATATCATTTGATTTCCTCGTATTATTAATATTATTTTTTATTAAAATTTAACATACATTTCATACTATATAGGTAAACATACTAAAGATTTATAGTTTTTCATGCGTACAATAAGTAATTAGTGAAATTAAAATATTTTATATTGGTCAACACTTATCACATTACAGTAGGTATTTTGGATTAGGTAAAATAAATACTTATAACATGTTCATTTTAATTTTTAGTAGTAAAAATACTTTATTATGATAATAAAATTCTTTGTTTTATTTCCATCCACTGTGTAAAAATTTTATACTTACAACAATTTTATACACAAAATTTTTTTGTCTATTTTTAAACTGACCATACATGATACTGGCGAAATCGCATGACTGAAAAATATCAAATTATCATTTGAACCAAAATTGTTTGTAGTTAAAATTTCAATAAGGTTCTAGCTGTTTCCAGTGTAGTTTTGTCTACTCTTTCACCTTGTTATTTTTAAAAACCTTTTTTTTTTAACGCAAACAAACTTCTAATTGATCATCACGAGGTCTATATCAGCTATGACTGAATTCTTTCACAAATATTATTCTTGCTTCATTACTTAGGATATCATCAAACTAATTTTGCAAATATAAGTCTAAATATCAGGTATTCTAAGATCTTAATGATTTGTGTCTAGAGCTAATTTGAACCATTATATTGAAATTACCATTATATTCGTCATCATCTCAAAGATTATTATTGCTTACACAATTTGTTCGTGTTACATCAAATGAAATTATAATTATTTGGGTATTAAATTATTTTTCGTGTACTAGTTCTATCGGTTCTTGTCTTTTCGATATATTTATAACAACGTCAATATGATTTGTCTCCATAATTATGTTGTGGTAATCATTTAATCCAGCCTTATGTGATAAAAATCCAAGTAATAAATAAATAAAAATATTTTAATTCATAATTCAATTTTAAATTAGTATCAAATGTGACCACTGTTTAACTTCCATCTGAAGAAATTTCCTAGTCTTCTATTAAGTCTGTAGCTGTTTGTTGAATTTTAAATTCAATGATAAATCGTAGTATACAAAAACTGATTTTGAACAATAAGGATAAATGTTTCAAAATTGTCATAAAATAATAATTGTTAAATAATTATTGTTACATATTTATAAATATAATTTTTGAGATTATTTGGTTTGAACATCATTTTCATTGCAGCAAAAGTGCAAAAAGAGATAATATTTGATGTTGAAAAATATTAGAATAAAAATGTCTTTTTAAATAAATAAAATACAACATATTTAATAAAGAATATTGTATATTTTTGAGTTCAACGTATTGATAGTTATAATGTTAAATGATATATTATATGTATTTAGTGTTAGGTGAATAGTACTATTTTCTATATATTTATTTATCTATTGCTCAGTTGAATAAATAACAAATTATAGTTTTAAAATAGATTTAATTTTTTTTCTGTAGCCAAAAATTAATAATTCAATCGTGTAACTACCAACAAATATATCATCCGCATACATATCTTGAACTACTCTCCATTGGTAATCAGTTGCTTGTGGATACCACAATAGTACCGGACCAATATCAATAGTTCCATTTATCATTTTATAATGTACCTAAATTTAAAAAGTAATTACTATTAAAATTTATGAATTAGGAAACTGAAGTATATTATAATATTATTTATTTTATATAGTTAAAATCATAAGTTTATGTTCTAGCATTTTAAATACTGTACATTCTACTAAGTAGAATTTACTTGTAATAATAATGTTTTATAAATAATTTAAATCTGTGTATTTATAATTTAAAATAAACAAATATATCCACATAACATTACAAAAAATAATACATGTATATTTTATCATTGTGAAGATTATAACACAATATTTCTATGTTCTGTCATTAATATTAAATGCAAAGTAACTATTTGATATAATATAATATTACTTCCTTACTTTATCTATAGGACAATGCATCGGTGGATCATACGAATCGTACCATCGAGACCATACTTGATTCTTTTGCTTTAATTTATTACAAATACCTGTTAATGTCCACGATTGGAAGTATTCACAGTTAATACCCTCTTGATCACAACGATAAAATGTTGCAGTAACCTTAACATTCAGATAAAATTATTTAATTATAATTATCTGATTTAAATATTATTATTACTATCCCTTTTAAATATTTTTTGTTATTACTTAAAATATTTAGAATGAATAAAATTGTTCTGCATAACATAAAAGATTTAATTAATTATAATAAAACTTAATAATGGTTTTTTTTTTTACATACTTTGTTTATCAGTTCTTTCGAATTGATTGTAATTTTTCCATTTATATATTGTACATCTTTATATCGTTCGATCGAATAATAATCAACAGTGATGTTAGGTTTTACCTCGAATTTTTTAAAACGTATAGTGTATGTTAACATTGGGTTGAACTAAATGTTATAATAAAACAAACATTTTTATAAGCATTAATTGTCGACCAGAGAAATATTTTATAGATATAATTGTTAATTTATGCATTATTTACTAATATTGTACATGACTTACAAATTGAAGTAATTTACCTAAATCATTCTAATAAGATATGAACATCATTGTTATATAATTTATAATAAAAACTATCAATTTATAATTATGTCAATATTTGCTCTTTTCTTTTTTAGCAAATATCTATTTTATAAATTTATTATTTTTTCTTGATTTTCAAACAAATCTACTAACTTAACGTTAATTTTGTTTTAACAATAAAGGTGCCATAAAATTAGGTGGTATACACTTGTATTGTATGTCGATCACAAGTACTACTTTCGGAAGTAATCAAAAAATATAAATTATCTATAAGCTTAAGAAATAATAAACACCTACATACATAACATTTATGACAGGTGTTCCAGTAATAATAAAATACAATGCCGTCTTTAAATATTTTGCCATTATTTTTTTTTCTGTTTTCTGTACTATGCATTAATGTGAAATTTATAGGATATAAGCCTATAACTCCTAAGATTATATGTAGTATGAAATAGTGTTAATCCGTCAATTACAAGAACTACTTCTGGGAGTAATCTAAAATATTTTGAATATTTCGAAATCAAAAAATACTCACGGACATAACATTGATGATATGTGCTCCAATAAAAATAAAATAAAACGCAGTCATTAACATTATTGACATTTTTTTCTTGCTGTGCTATGTATTAATGCAATTGTTATCGTTGTGCAAATTAATACTGCTTTTCTTTTACGGCAGTATATAAAATACACATTTATTACTTTAATGTAGTTTGATACTTAAGTGGTACTTTAAATGTACGTCTATTCGAGCAGAACGCTGCGGGACCATGAAAAACTATTACGAGTATATAATATAGCAAATTACAAAGAACCAAATGAATTATTATAGCGTTTCCTGTTTACTTACCCCGTTGTAAATATATTTCAATTAAACCACCTATTTCTTTTATAAGTGAAAAAAATGTAAGCGTGATTGATGCAATTATGATATTATTTTATTTATTGTTGTTTGATGTATAGTAGAACTCTGATTATCCGGACTAGTTATTAATGTCGAGGGTGGTCCGGAAAAGCAAATATCCGGATGATTGACATATTATGACATATCAAAAGTTACATAATTATATGAATACATTTATTATTAGTACGTATGTTGACATAATTTAAAATTTGTAACAGTAGACAAAGAGTTTTATTATAATATTTAACTGAAAATCTTTTTTCTCGTCCGGTTGATAGCCATTCGGATATACGGAGTTCTACTGTATATTTTTTCGGAAGTATTCACATATCAAACATTAAACCCGGTTCTCAAGAATATAAAACTCCTATAAGCTTATATAATCTTAGTTGAATATTTTCCGGTTAAACAAAAAAAAAATCAAAATCATAGAAGTCCCTTTGCTTTAGTATCATACTACTATGTTTATCCGCTAAGTTTTGAATAAACTTCTTAATATTCACAAAGTCAGTACACGTTAGTCATCTGGCTACCTTATTCTGTTAAATCTTGAATTCAATGATTCGCTTATACAAAAAACAATTTAGAGCTGAGAGTTTTTATAAATTTTTAATTTTAAACTCTAAAGATATTTTATAGTTTATTTAAATATCTAAAACTTATATATATTGATGTTTATATTCAGGGAAGTGAAAACCGACTTAATGTAGAAAATGCTAACACACGACCAGTTAACTATCTATATACTTTTGTAACAGCAATTTTGCATTTTATATAAATTATTTTCCGGTATGTTAAATACACATTTATAATCATACACTTTTAATTGGTGATATTTTAAAACAAATGTACTACATTATTGGCACTTATACAAGTTACGTGATTACAATATAATATTAGGTGATATTTTTTACATATTTAACATATTTTATTATGAACTTCGTGTTTTTAAATATGATTGCCAAATGACGGACGTACGTGGTAAAACGATTGATTATAAATGGTAGAATTTTTTTTTTATGAATTATACAGATTTATTGTTACAGGTGGTTTCTCACCACATACAAAATCTGTTGTAAAGAGATTTTTATGAATTCTCATACAAATAAAGAATTTTTTTTAAAAACATATTTTTAAATAACTTATTGAAGTAATATTATAATATAACTATTACTTATTCAGCATAATCAATTAATTATATGAGGGTATTAATATACTTTTGAAACATATTATAGTTTTGATAATATATAGATTAAATAGTCAGTATTCATTATAACGAGTAAATTTAACTTACATTACCAATTAGTTGTTTCACTGTTTTTTTTTTTTTTACTACTACCTTAAAAGTAATAATTATTTAAGCAGAGTAGGTTGAATAATATTCAAGTATGATATGCCATTTTATAAATTAACATTTTAAACTTATAGTTCATATTCAAATAATTGCATAGATGGTATTTACAAAAAAAAGACACTGAAAATCACTAATTATAGCAAAATCGTTACATTTATGCATACACCATTATATTTCTATCACCTCAGCGTGAAAGAGTGAATAGTATCCTATATATATTTTAATAAATTATAACTTTTTGTTAGAAGGCTATATTAATAAAAATTATTAATTGAAATCAATTAATTTATTTTTTAAAAAATAATAATATTTATTTTATAATTAAATCGTTAAATTAATATAAAATGTGACCACCGATAGACTTGTAGGGGTGTAATAACTTAGAAGAAGAGAGACCATGGTCTTCAATGAAGTTGGCACCTATGCTGTGTTGAATTTTAAATTCAATAATACACCGTTCTATACTAAAAATGACTTTAAACAATAAAGCTAAATTAAAAATAAATTTAATTCAATAATATTTGTTGAATAATTGTTGTGATATATTTATAAATATAATTGTTGAGATTATTTTGTATTAACTTCTCTAAACATTAATGTGCATTATATTGCAGTAAAAATGAGAAATGAGACAATGTTTAAACTTCTGAAAAGTATTAGGATAAAAATATATTTTTAGATAAACAAAAAGTAAATTATAAGTGTATTATTATGAATTTATATAATTTTGAAATCAACGTATTGAAAAGTATAATGTTGTATAATATGTATTTAAATAGTATTCGATAATTAGTACAAATTTGTTTGTTTTTAATTATCTATATATAACTCAATTGTATAAATAACAAGTTAAGGGTTTAAAATAGACTTAATTTTTTTCTATAACCAAAGAATACTATTTCAACTGAGACACTACCAACAAATATATCATTGGCATACATATTTTGAACTACTCTCCATTGGTAATCGGTTGCTTGAGGATACAACAATAGTATCGGACCAATATCACCAGTTCCATTTTTCATTGTATACTTTCCCTAAATGTAATAAGTAATAACTATTAAACTTTATGATTTACGACACTTTAGTATATAAAAATATTATTTATTTAATTTGGTTAAAATTGTGAGTACATATTATCGCATTTTAAATATTTTACATTCTGCCAAGTAGAATTTACATGTAAAAATAATACATTAGGTTAATTTAAACCTATGTATTTATATACATACGAAAATATTTCCATAAAACAAAAATAATAGACATATTTTTTGCTTTTGTGAAAACTATAATACAATAACTCTGTCATTACAATCGAATACTAAAGAACTATTTAATACAATATAATGCTTTTTTACTTTGTTTAACGGACAACGCATCGGTGGATCAAACGAATCGTACCATCGGGTCCATATTTGATTTTTTTCTTTTAATTTATTACAAAGACCAGTTACCGTCCAACTTTGGAAGTATTCGCAATTAATTCCATCTGGATCACACCGTTCGAAAACTGCGACAACCTACACAATTAGATTATACATGATTCAAATGTAAAGCTTAACAACTAGTAGACAAATTTGAATATTAACTCATCATCAGTGGTTTTTTTTTTTACTTACTTTGTTTATAAGTTCTTTTGTATTTATTGTAAATTGTCCATTTATATATTGTGTATCTTTGTATTGATCGAATGAATAATAATCCATAGTGAAGTTAGGTGTTACGTAGAATTTTTTAAAACGTATAACGTATGTTAACATTGGATTGTACTAAAAGTCATTATAAAACATACGTTATGTAGAAGCATAAATCCAAGTAGACCAGAAAGTATTATGCAAATATACCAGCCATTTCATGCTATTATTCATTGCACTGATAAAATTGAAGTAACTTAAATTATTCTAATAACATATCCTCATCGTTGTTATATAATTTGTAATAGTTTGGGAAAATAATTAATTTTTAACTATGTAAATATTTGTTATTTTCTTTTTTAGCAAATATCTACTGTATACATGTATTATTTTTTTAGATTTTGAATTAAAACTACTAATTTTACGTTAATTTTGATTCAACAATAAAATTTTTCATAAGGTTATTAGTTAACATAATATTGTGCCTTCATTGGTACTACTAGCGAATATATTAAAAAAATAATGATAAAATATACGTAATAATAAATACTTACAGACATAGTGTTTATGAAAAGTTCTCCAATAAGAATAAAATATAATGCCATTTTTAAACATATTGCCATCATTATCCTTTTGTTCTATGTATGAAAGTAAATTTCTTGTAACAGATAAATATTATCTGCACTTAATGACGGTAAAAATGATTTTAAAATTGTGTGATTTGATATTTATAGTTTAGTTCAAACGCATATTATCTATCTCTTTAAAAAGATCGGCGATTGACCATGAAAAATAAAATAAAAACAATTTAGAATACATTGCTACTATTTTTAAATATAGTCATATTGTACCGATTTCCTGTTAATTCAGTTTTCGTAAACACATATTGCCGCAATTATCCATGTAGGTATATATTTATCAGTAAAGTTGAAGTTCAAACATCTATAAAAAATATTGCGCAAAACAAAACGCATTCCTTAATATTTTTGTCATTTTTGTGCTATGTATTATAATGCAGTTTTTTGTTGTTTTACTTTTATCAAAGTATATAGAACACACATTTATTACTGTAATGTAGTTTGTTATTATATAGGTACATACTTAAAATTTACGTCCATTCGAGCAGAACTGCGCGGAACCATGAAAAACTATTACGAGTACAATATGGAAAATTACAAAGAACAAAATTAATCATTATAGCGTTTCCTGTCTATTTACCCCGTTGTAATTAAATTTCAATTAAGCCACCTATGTCTTTTACACGTGAAAATTATGGAATCGTAATTGTTGAAATCATGATATTATTTTGTTTATTGTTGTATGATGTATGTTCTGGGTCAATAAAAAAATAACTAATAAAATATACCGACATGGTCGATCGACCGACAACCAATAAATACCGACAAGACTAGATGTCTAGATAGTCTAGAATGTTTAGATGATATACTACTAGAGACTTTTGATTAGTTTCTGGAGCATGACTATGATCTTTGTCGGATCTCAACTTATTTCTTTCATCAATCAGAATTGTGGATGCACGCCCATAACAATTTGCATTTAAAAAAAACTTTATTTCACAATCGCAATGAAAGATTAGATTTCTGTTTCTATCTTTTACCACTAAGTACGCTTTGACAACTAATTTTTCTTAGCCCATTTTGACTGGACAATATTTCAATATTTCTCTATTTTACCTATTTTACCTATATTATATAAATTACGTACAGACACTGAGTGTATCATCGATGGCTCAACTAAGTACAATGTATCTGGGCGCCTTGTGGGTTGTATGACCGATTTATTTCTGTAACATTATAATATCCAATAATTTCGATATAAGCTTCATTATTTTTAGTCTTTACTAGAGACAAGTGCTAATTTTTAAAATTTTCAGTAATATTTCCTATTATTATATTTGAGTACCTTAAATCATATTTAATTATTCATTTTTAATATTAATTATGGACAGATTTTTAAAATAAGAATATAGATTAAAAGTGAAATTAAATAACTATAAACTGCATTTGTTATTGTCGGTAGTATTAACATCAAACATTAAATTCTCATAACAATAAGGATGTAAGACTCCTATAAGCGTATATAATATTAATTATTCGTTTTCAGGTTATAAAAACAAATAAAAATCATAGAATTCACTCTCTTATATTAATATGTATATCCGGTAAGTCTTGAGTAAACTTCTTCATTTAAAAAGTCAGTACAAGCCAGTCATCTAACTACCTCATTGTGTTAAATTTTGAATTCAATGATAAATCATTGTTTATTTAAATATCTAAAAGTTATTTAATAATAATTATTTTCGTATCTAAGAAATCGAATATTATATAATAAAGGATATTAAAATATTAATATATTTTTAAAATACATGAGTTTTGATAATATAGATTAGTAATTATTCATTATAACGAGTAAATTTAACTTACTTTACTAATTAGATGTTTTACTTTTTTTTTTTTTAATAATTATATAAAATTTTAAATGAATATCAAAAATGTGATCACTGACAAACTTTTGGGGTGTGACAACTTCCACCTGAACAAAGATCTTGTTTTTCGATTAAGTCGACGAATATGTGTTGTATTTAAAATTCAATGTTCCATTGTTATATACAAAATTTTTTTTGAATAATATAGCGAAATTAAAAAAAATAAATATAATTAAGTAAAATTTGTTGAGCTTATATGGATACATATATTTTTTAATATATATATATTTTAATTACTCTAAACGTTATAATATTTTTCAGCAAAAATGCGTAATGAGACAGTTTAAACTACTAAAAAATATTACAGTAAAAATGACTTTTTAAATAAATAAAATGCAAATTATTTAATAATTAATTCATATAATTTTAAGGTCAATGTATTGAAAAATATAATGTTATATATTATATACTTTAACAGTACTAGATAAATATCATAAATCTGTTAATGTTTAATTACTTATAGCTTAATTTACCAATTTATTAACAAATTAGAGTTTTACAGTAGAGTTGATTTTTTTTCTGTAACCAAAAAATGAAAACTCTACCACTACACCGCCAACAAATATATCATCAGCATACATATTTTGAACTACTCTCCATTGGTAATCAGTTGCTTCAGGATACCACAATAGTATCGCATTAATATCAACAGTTCCATTTTTCATTGTATACGTTCCCTAAATTTAATAAGTAAATACTATTTAACTTGTATGATTTAGGAAACTTAAGTATATAATAATATTATTTATTTTATTTTGTTAAAATTGTGAGTGTATGTTCTAGCATTTTAAATACTGTACATTTTGCTAAGTAGAACTTACTTGTATTAATAATATGTTATAAATAATTTAAGCCTATACATTTAGAGTTAAAATATAAAAATATTTCCATTTAACAAAAATAATGTATATAATTTTTACCGTTGTAAATGATAAAATATAACTTTTATGTCATTACAATTAAATGTAAAATAACTATTTAATAAAATATTATAATATACTAGTCTCTTACTTTATCTAATGGACAACGCATCGGTGGATCAAACGAATCGTACCATCGGGTCCATATTTGATTTTTTTCTTTTAATTTATTACAAAGACCAGTTACCGTCCAACTTTGGAAGTATTCGCAATTAATTCCTTCTGAGTCACATCGATAGAAAACTACGTCAACCTACAAAATTAGATTAAACAAGACATAAATGTAAAGCATAACAACTTGAAGTATATCAACGCAGCAATTACTTATAGGGATCAGTAGAAATTTAAATATATACTCGTCATCAATGGTTTTATTTTTACTTACTTTGTTTATAAGTTCTTTCGTATTTATTGTAAATTGTCCATTTATATATTGTGCATCTCTATATTGATCGAACGAATAATAATCCATAGTGAAGTTATGTGTTACATAGAATTTTTTAAAACGTATAGTGTATGTTAACATTGGATTGAACTAAAAATCATTATAAAACATACATTTTGTAGAAGCATCAATTGCAATGAATCATAATGTTAATTTATAGATACACCAGCTAATTCGTACTAATATTCGATGCATTATAATTGAAGTAACTAAATACTTAAAAAAAAAAAAAACCGTCGGTGTAATTTATTTGTAATAGTTAGTTAAAATTATAAATTTTAATTATGTCAATCTTTGTTGTTTTCTTTTCTATTATATGATAAATGTGATTTTTTTTTATATACATATTCAATTAATACTATTAACTTGACCTTAATTTTGATGCAATAATAAATATGCTAAAATATTATGAATTATGAAATTGTGTGCCAATTTGTAGTACGAATTCTGGTTATATTCTAATAAATATTAATTATACATAATATGTAATAAAAAAAATACTTGCAGACATGATGTTTATGATAAGTGCTCCAATAAGTATAAAATATAATATAATTTTTATGCATATTGCCATTATTTTCTTACTTTGCTATGTACTAATGTATATTCTTGTGACAGATTAATATTGTCAATAATCTTTGACGGTCAAAATGATTTTAAAATAGTTTGATTTCAATATCATAATACACTTCAAATGCGTATTATCTCTTTAAATAGATCGACAATTGACCATGAAAAATAATATTAAAAAATTTAGAACAAATAACTATTATTTTGTCAAACATTGTCATATTGTATCGATTTCCCGTTTATTGTTTTTCAAATATATTTTGCTGCAATTATTCATGGAATTATTTACATGTGATACAAAATACTCTCAAATTTATGTACGACAAATGAAACGTTGATAAGATAAGATAAGAATAATTTAAATTACATACTAGTAAACACTAATCATATTTGATTTTATTGTGTTTTGGAATTTCGATGTACATTTTCGGGTATAATCATAACATATTACAATAAGAAAGTAATCGATACATTTACAACGTGGTCACAAGGATTTCGCTACATACATTACGACTCGGTTTATTAACACCGCACATAATGTACTTCACAGGTTCTTTAAAGTAATCGCGATAGGAAGATTTCATATGCCGTACATACAGTGCTTCTACGGTAATACGTGTCCTGTATGCCAACGTGGACGAGTGGAGGGTGATGTGATATGTGTATGCAACCCATAGCCCATCAGGGAGCAACGATGACTTACTGTAGCTGCAGATGTTGGCCGTCTTCGGCTGGTTCTCGTTCTTCCGGTGTCGATGATTTTTTATAAATCTTCGGACGGTAAAATGAGATGAATATTTTAGATTGATATCGATTCGGCCTGGTTGTGTCGGGTTAAGTAATCTGTACTTGTATTGGTTTCATTCACATAACTCTGCCAAATTTATGTTTTTTGTCGTTCTTACTGGATGATTTATTTTCATAATGGTGTTGATTAAAATTTTTACCACAATAATTAATAAGAGAATATATAATTAACTTCAAATTTTAATTGTTTATAGTTTTCTACACGGTACCGGGTCGGAACCGAATTAGTAGTTCATAACGACATCGCTATCGACGTGCTATTATCAATAAGGATTGTCTCATTACAATGGTATGGATTTAATTATCAGTGATAATAACATAAAAATATGTTGATAAATTAATATGATAATCAGTTGCTGAGAATACCACAATAGTATCGCACTAATATCACCAGTTCCATTATTTATTTTATATTATACCTAAATTTTAAAAGTAATTACTATTAAACTTTATGATTTAGGAAACTTAAGCATATTATAATATTATTTATTTTATTTGGTTAAAATTATGAGTGTATGTTCTAGCATTTTAAATACTGTAGGTAAATTCTGGCATTCTGCTAAGTATAATTTACTTATTATTATAATGTTTTGTAAAAAATTGAAATCCTACGTATTAATAATTAAATATATAAAAATACTTCGTCTGAATAAAAATATTTTTTACCGTTATGATTACCATCATACAATATTTTCGTCATTAAAATCAAATGCAAAATAACTATTTAATATAATTTATTACTTTCTTACTTTATCTATTGGACATTGCATCAGTGGATCAAACGAACCATACCAACGGGACCAAATTTGATACTTGTCCTAAAGGACAATTAAATTAAAATTTAGGACAGATATCTGTTAATTTCCAAGTTTGAAAGTATTCACAGTTAATACCATCAGGATCACATCGATGAAAAACTCCAACAACCTATAAAAATAGATTATACTATACGATTTAAACACATAGCTATATAACTAGAAGTATATTTTTGCGTCAATAATTAAGGGGATTGGAAGCGGTGATTGTCTTTCTTTGTCTTACACACGTGGAACATAGAATAATAGCTATACGCGCCAGACAAAAATTAAGGTACTTCTAGTTATTCGATTTAAAATATGTAAAGATGATTGAATTGGTATATAAATTTACTTTGTATCGGTCAAAGCATATTTTTAATATATTTAATAATAAAAATTGACAAATTTATAAAATTTAAGATATTTATTCTCATCAAAATATGAATTTTAAATAATAAAACAGTCGAAAAAGTGCTTCGACCGATGCAAAGGAAAATTGTAATAGTCCTCGGTGAAGTTAGGTTTTACATCAATTTTTTTAAAACGCATAGTGTAAGTTAACAATGGATTGAACTAAAAATTATAATAAAATATATATTTTGTATAAACATAAATTGTGGTCCAGAGAAATAATTTGAAGATGCACCTGCTTGTTCATACTTTATTATTAGTATTATTATATTGTTCAAGGCTTTAAAATTGTAGTAACTTAAATCTTTCTGATAAAATATACACTAACACCATTGTAATAAAGTTTGTAATAGCTATGTATAAATATCAATCAATAATTATATTTTTATTAGTTCTTTTATTTTTTTTATCAAGTATCAACTGTATAAATGTATTAACCTACTTAATCGACGTTAATTTTGATTCAACAATAAATGTGCCATAAGATTATGATAAATTAATTTGTATGTATGTCGATTGCAAGAACTATTCCCGGAATTATTCTAAAAAAATGTAAAGTAAATATAAGTTTACGAAATAATTAATACTTACAGACATAACATGTACGACAAGTGCTCCAGTTACAATAAGATGTATTGCCATCTTTAAATATTTTATCATTATTTTATTGCTGATTGATGTGCTATGTATTTATGTTTTTTCTCGTTACAGATTAATATAGTGTCTACATTTTATGACAGTAAAAATAAATTTAAAATAGTTTGATTCAGATATTATAGTATACTTCAAACGCATATATTATCTGTCTAAACAGATCGGGGATTGGCCATGAGCATTTTAGAACTAAAATCTATTATTTTGTGAAACATTGCCATATTATATCATTGTTTGTTTAGTCGGTTTTTTTAAACATATTCTGCTGCTATGTACTTATTTACATACGATACAAAATATTCTTAATGTATGTACCATAAATAAAACGTTGATAAAATTACTTATATTATGACAGTAAGTTGAATTGCATATTAATAAACACTAATATTTTAATTGTATTATTATCTGGAATTTTGATATAATAACATATATCACAAAAATAAATTATTGGTTAATATATTTTTAAATTTTTTTAGTTGTAGAATGATCTTTACCTAAGAAGAACTTAAGCTTTTATTTTAAATTTTTTTGAGTAAATAAACAACAAATTAATAATATGACAATTATCTACGATGTTTGGTTTTCGAATGACAAGAATGTTCAAGAATATCATTTTATGAGATATGTTTATTTTCTGCGACAATATTTTATTTCGTGAAAATTTAGACATAGTTAATATCTTTTATAAAAAAAATTGTGAAATTACAGTAAATTTTATTTTAAATTATATCATAACAATTTTTTATGAGGAACCTTGTATTAGATTATCTCTAATATTTGCCAACTAGATTAAAGTTATTATCAAAACAGAACATTTTTTTTCTAGTATATTGTATTAACCGTGTATGGGGATATAGAATAAAACACTATATAATCCACATTATATAGTATTATATAGTTATATTACCACATTCATCTCTTCGTTGTGATTCTAATGAACCATGGAAGATGAATTGATATATTATTATACAATGGTATCTAGTAAGTTTTAAGTAAACCTTGATATCGACGGCACTGTCCTGAAAGACAATTCTTAGTGTTTGGCGGTGGTGGTAGTAGTGGGGGGGGGGGCTTGCTTCATTAATTTGCTAACTCGATTTACTCGTATTATTTACATAATTTTTTATTGACATTTAACATAAAATTCATAAAATATAGGTTAACAATTTTAGGATTTATAGTTCTTCATCCGTAAATTCAATATAAAATGAAAATATTTGATATTGGTCAACACTTAGCACATTACAGTAGATATTTTAGTTTAGGTAAAATAAAGACTTACAGCGTGAGTATAATTTTTAGTTATAAAAATGCATTGTTATGATAATAAGCCATTTATAATTTTTCTTTTTTTTATTTCCATCCACTGTGTAAAAATTTTATACTTACAACAATTTTATATACAATATTTTTTTAGTTTATTTGTAAACTGACCATACATGTTACTAGCGAAATCGTATGACTGTTAAATATCAAATTATCATCTGAACCTAAATTTTTTGTAGTTAAAATTTCAATAGTTATCTATCTGTTACCAGTGTAGTTTTGTCTACTCTTTCACCTTGTTATTTTTAAAAACCTTTTTTTTTTAACGCAAACAAACTTCTAATTGATCATCACGAGGTCTATATCAGCTATGACTGAATTCTTTCACAAATATTATTCTTGCTTCATTACTTAGGATATCATCAAACTAATTTTGCAAATATAAGTCTAAATATCAGGTATTCTAAGATCTTAATGATTTGTGTCTAGAGCTAATTTGAACCATTATATTGAAATTACCATTATATTCGTCATCATCTCAAAGATTATTATTGCTTACACAATTTGTTCGTGTTACATCAAATGAAATTATAATTATTTGGGTATTAAATTATTTTTCGTGTACTAGTTCTATCGGTTCTTGTCTTTTCGATATATTTATAACAACGTCAATATGATTTGTCTCCATAATTATGTTGTGGTAATCATTTAATCCAGCCTTATGTGATAAAAATCCAAGTAATAAATAAATAAAAATATTTTAATTCATAATTCAATTTTAAATTAGTATCAAATGTGACCACTGTTTAACTTCCATCTGAAGAAATTTCCTAGTCTTCTATTAAGTCTGTAGCTGTTTGTTGAATTTTAAATTCAATGATAAATCGTAGTATATAAAAACCCATTTTGAACAATAAGGTTAAATGTTTCAAAATTGTCATAAAATAATAATTGTTGAATATTGTTACATATTTATAAATATAATTGTTGAGATTATTTTGTTTGAACTCCTAAAAGCATAATATTTTCACTGCAGCAAAAATGCAAAAAGGGACAATGTTTATGCTTTTGAAAAATATTAAAATAAAAATATCTTATTAATTAAATTAAATACAAATTATTTAATAATAAATTGATATATTTTAATGTTAATGTATTGAACAAATAATGTTAAATAATATATATATATATATATCTAAATATAGTGTTTGATAAATAGTACTAATTTGTTTATATTTAATTAACTATAGCTTAATTGAATAAATAAAATATTATGGTTTTAAAATAGATTTAATTTTTTTTCTGTAACCAAAAAATGATCCTTCAACCACGACGCTACCAATAAATATATCATCAGCATACATATTTTGGACTACTCTCCATTGGTAATCAGTTGCTTCAGGATACCACAATAGTATCGGTCTAATATCAAAAGTTCCATTTTTCATTGTATACTTTCCCTAAATTTAATAAGTAGCTTATAATAATGTTTTATAAATAATTCAAATCTATGTATTTATATTAAATATACGAAAATATTTTATATTAACTAAACAAAAATAGTAGATGTATTATTTACTGTTGTGAATACTATAACACAAAAACTCTATCATTCCAGTCAAATTTAAAATAACTATTTAATAAAATATTATAATATATTAGTCTCTTACTTTATCTAATGGACAACGCATCGGTGGATCAAACGAATCGTACCATCGGGTCCATATTTGATTTTTTTCTTTTAATTTATTACAAAGACCAGTTACCGTCCAACTTTGGAAGTATTCGCAATTAATTCCTTCTGAGTCACACCGATTGAAAACTACGTTAACCTACACAACTAGATTATACACGATTCAAGTGTAAAGCATAACAACTAGATGTATATCAATGCAGCAATAATGAATAAGTAGCAGTAGAAATTTAAATATATACTCGTCATCAATGGTTTTATTTTTACTTACTTTGTTTATAAGTTCTTTCGTATTTATTGTAAATTGTCCATTTATATATTGTGCATCTCTATATTGATCGAATGAATAATGATGCATAGTGAAGTTATGTGTTACATAGAATTTTTTAAAACGTATAGTGTATGTTAACATTGGATTGAACTAAAAATCATTACAAAATATACATTATGTAGAAGCGTAACTTGCAGTGGACCCGAAAAGTATTTTCTAGATATACCAGCCAATTCATATTATTATACAATGCATTCAAATTGAAGTACTTAACTTTAAGCATTTTAATAACATATCCTCACCGTTATAATATAATATGTAAATAGTTAGGGAAAATTATCAATTTTTAATTATGTCAATAATTGTTATTTTCTTTTTTAGCAAATATCTTCTGTATAAATGTATTATTATTTTTTTTTAATTTTGAATTAGAACTACTGATTTCACGTTAATTTTGATCCAACAATTAATGTGTCATAAGATTATTAGTTAAAATATTGTGCATTTCATTGGCACTACTAGCGAGTATATTAAAAAAAAAAATAAAATATACATAATAATAAATACTCACAGACATAGTGTTTATAAAAAGTTCTCCAATAAGAATAAAATATAACGCCATCTTTAAACATATTGCCATTTTTTTCTTTTTGTTGTATGGATTAAAATATTTTCTGGTAACAGATAAATATTGTCTGTACTTAATGACGGTAAAAATGATTTTAAAATTGTGCGATTTAAATTTTATAATATATATTTCAAACGCACAATATCTGTCTATACAGATCAGGGATTGACCATGAAAAATGTTGATTAATAACTATTATGTTGTGAAACATTGTCATATTATAATAATTTCGATTTATTCGGTTTTTTATACGCCATATTCTGCTACAATTATCCATGTACTTAATTACAATGCGATATAATATTCTTAAATTTATGTACGATAAATAAAACTATAGTAAAATTACTAATACTGTTACAATAATTTGAATTTCAATGCAGTATGTCAAAGGAACAAATTAATCATTGAGATATCTTACCAATTTTATTAAATGTTAAACAAGGCTTGCTTGCCTTTTATTTACATTATAAATCATAAATATCATACATTTACATAAAACATACATTCAACAGACTCGACATTGATTTGCGGTATAACACACATTTTCAGATATAATCATAACATATTACAGTAAGAAAACAATCGATACTATTTCGGCGTTGATACAAAGATTTCGCTACACGTATTACGATTTGGATTATTAACACCGCATATCACTTTATAAAGTTGTCGTGGTAGAAAGAATTCGTAGTAATCTGCTTTCTCTGTTGCATAGCCCACTGAGCAACGATGACTTACTGTAACTGCAGATGTTGGCCGTCTTCGGCTGGTTCTCGTTCTTCCGGTCTCGATGATCTTCGGACGGTAAACTGAGCTAAACTGTCTATTGATATTGATTCGGTCTGGTTTCATCGGATTAGGTTATCTGTACTTTAGTGCTTACTATATTGGTCGGAAGCTACGGTGGTTACGTGTATTGGTTTCATTCACACAACTCTACCAAACTTATGTTTTTTGTCGTTCTTACTGGACGATATATTTTCATAATGGTGTTGTTTTAAATTGTTACCACAATAATTAACAAGAGAATTTATTATGAACTTAAAATGTTAATTATTTGTATGTTTCTATACGGTACCGGGTCGGAACCGAATAAGTAGATCACAACGATTAACGAAATCGCTATATATGTGCTATTATCAATGAGAGTTGTCTCATTACAATGTTATGGATTTAATGATTAGTTGTAATAATAATAAAAATAATAATTATTTATGACTAATAAATAATTTACCTTTGAATATTATGTAACAGTCGTTAAATCATTACTCATATTTTAGAAACATAATATTTAAAATAGGTATAAATTATATTAACCTATTTATTTTATACATAATAAACATAACGTGTACAATATGCTGACTAGATATTAAGTCTCCACCGCTTTGTCACATATTTATTACTGTAAGTTATTATTATTATTTCCATCACGCTGACCAGAACTCAAAAACAGAGCCCTCCTATATTGGGGTTTTCACCTTGTTTTTAAGTAATAATAAACGTTTATATATTGATTATTATTGGACCAATCTACACTTCTTGGTAATTTAAAAATCCTAAATACCCTTTTTCCTCCGGATCTGATAATTTCTTCGCAGTTCTCTGAATGTTGTATATTGAACTCATCATCTCTGACCACGTTACAATTATTTTAAATTTTATTAACTTTAATATTCTTTATTTGAGTATTGAATTTTGTCATAACTTTTAGTTTAGTTGTATGTAAAAAAAAAGTAAAATATATATATTTTGAAATATTGAATATTCGCTTATAGAATGAACTGTTTATGAAGAACATTAAATTATATTTTCAATTCCTTTGAGTGATTGAAAGATGTCAGTAATGATTTATAGTATATACGTTGTGTCGTTGTTTTGTGTTTGAATTACAATAAAATAAGAAAATTATTTGATGGGAAATCTTTATTTTCAGCTTGAATATATTATTTCGTGAAAATATCAACTTTAAACAATTAGTTTAGTCTACTTTCTCAGTTATTTATAAAAATATTTTAAATAATTTTTCATTGTTATTATTAATAACTTATTTATAAAAAGAGTACAAACTGTTAATCGATCATTATGAGTACTATCGGAGGTTGTATAACCTATGACTGAAAATAAACACGCTTCCCGGACTACTTTCATAACAATAATTCGTACTTCTTTTTTAGGATACCAATAAATTAATTTTACATACATTAGCCGATGTATTTGATATTCTAAGTTCCTAATGATTATTCACTTAACCAGCTGTTCATAAAGTAATTGAATTTAGACAGAAGTTGAACCATTTGATTAAAGTTACCACTTGATTCGTTACCATCTCCGAGAAAAGGAAATCATTGTTTACACAATATGTTCGTAGTTCGTCAGTTCATGATAAATCAAATACAACTATAATTATTTGAATTCAAAAATAATCGTTTGTGAACTAGTTTAATCAAAACTTGTCTTTTTGATATATTCATAATAACGTGAATATTATTTCATACTTGACTCTTTTATTAAATTGTAGTAATCATTTAAACCAGATTTGTGTAATAAAGAACTAAAATCCTGATCCAATATACAGTCCCTGTATACAGTTATTGCACGTAAGTAGAGTGTACACCGACGACCAATGTCTGAAATCCGCATAACGACATACACCCCAATCTATTTCT
This sequence comes from Rhopalosiphum maidis, assembly GCF_003676215.2. NCBI lineage: Eukaryota > Metazoa > Arthropoda > Insecta > Hemiptera > Aphididae > Rhopalosiphum > Rhopalosiphum maidis. The sequence goes on from NC_040878.1 coordinate 16,647,691, forward strand.
ATCACCTTAGATTGAAAGTGTGAATATTAGTATGCTACATATATTTTAATAAATTATAACTTTATGTTAGAATGCTATAATAATAAAAATTATTAAATGAAACTAATAAATTTATTTTTGAGAAAATAATAATATTTCATTTATAATTAAATTGTTAAATTAATATAAGATGTAATCACCAACAAACTTGTAGGCCTGTAGGGGTGTGACAACTTCCCCTTGAAGAAAGATCATGGTCTTTGATTAAGTTGAGACCTATGTGTTAAATTTTGAATACATTTTTATAGTAAAAAACGATTATGAACAATAAAGCTAATCAAAAAAAAAATAATTAATAATATTTGTCGAATAATTATTGTTATATTTAAAAATAGATTTACTGAGATTATTTTTTATTAACTATTCTAAATATTATATAATAATAAGTGCAGTAAAAGAGACAATGTTTGAATTTATTATAATATTAAAATAATAATAATCATAATAATATATGTTTAGATAAATAAAATACAAAAAATATACTACGGAATTTTACGCAATATTGAACTCAATGTATTAAGAAATATAATGTTAAATAATATATTTATATATAGTTTTAGATAAATAGTACTAATTTGCTTATATTTAATTACCAATAACTCAATTGAATAAAAAACAAATTATAGTTTTAAAATAGACTTTAATTTTTTTCTGTAACCAAAAAATGATATTTCCATCGTGTAACTACCAATAAATATATCATCAGTATACATATTTTGAACTACTTTCCATTGGTAATCAGTTGCTAGAGGATACAGCAATAGTACCATACCAACATCAAAGGTTCCATTCTTTACTTCATAATGTACCTAAATATTAAAAGTAATTAGTATTAAACTTTATGATTTAGGAAACTTAAGTATACTATAATATTATTTATTTTATTTGGTTAAAATTATGAGTGTATGTTCTAGCATTTTAAATACTGTAAGTAAATTCTGGCATTCTGTTAAGTATAATTTACTTGTAATTATAATGTGTTATTAAACATTTAAATTCTATATATTTATAATTAAATATATAAAAACATTTCCTCTAAACAAAAATATTTTTTACAGTTGTGAGTGCTATAACATAATATTTCTGTCAAATAAATCAAATGCAAAATAACTATTTAATATATTTTATTACATTCTTACTTTATCTATCGGACATTGCATCGGTGGATAAAACGAACTATACCAACGGGACCATATTTGGTTCTTGTCCTTTAATTTAGGACAGATATCTGTTTGTTTCCAAGTTTGAAAGTATTCACAGTTAATGCCTTCAGGATCACAACGATAGAAAACTACAACTATCTATAAAAATATATTATACACGAATTAAATGTATAGCTAAACAACTAGAACTTAGAAGTATACTATTGCCTCAATAATGAACAAGCAGTAGTAGAAATTTAAGTATGATATATTCATCGTCAATGGTTTTATTTTTACTTACTTTGTTTATAAGTTCTTTCGAATTTATTGTACATTTTCCATTTAAATATTGTTCATATTTATATTGATCGATCGTATAATAGTCCACAGTGAAGTTAGGTTTTACATCAATTTTTTTAAAACGTATAGTGTAAGTTAACAATGGATTGAACTAAAAATTATAATAAAATATAATATATTTTGTAAAAGCAAAAATTAAGGACCAGAGAAAATTTGTAAATGTATCTGCTGGATCATGCTATTATTCAACGCTTTAAAATTAAAATAATTTCAATTATTCTAATAAAATAATATATTTACTCACTATTGTAATATAATTTGTAATCATTAGATTAAACGATCAATTTATAATTATGTCAATATTTGTTCAAACAAAATAATATGTTGATGACATTTATAAAAATTAAAATAACTAAAATTTGTTAATGTACTCTAAAATAGAACAAATGTATCTATGTACCATGAAATAATAAATATACTTACAGACAGAACATTTATTAAATGTGCACCAATAAAAATACAATAAAACGCCGTCTTTAATACGTTTGACATTTTTTTTCTTGCTGTGCTTGCTTATTAATGCAATGTTTGCTGTTATACTAATTATTATCGCCTATACTACAATATGACGACTTTAATTATTTTAAAATAGTTTGGTTAAAATAAATTTATTATCTATTCAAACGATCGGCGATGGAATATTCAAATCAATATTACAAAAAAATCAATATTTATCAGAACAATAAGCCGTTTTTTGTTGTAAAAATTAATACAATGTAAAATATATTTGACGGTATCTATATAATATGAAATACAGATTTGGTTATTTGAATGCAATTTGGTACTATAGTTGGTCACCTATTTGTTCTAACGGATGGCGTGAGTTTATGAAAAACTACTGTACACAATTTTACAAAGAACAAATAGCCAACCATCATGCTATATTATAGCAATTTCTAGTTTATTTGGCATATTTTAAATTGTTTTCATAAAATTACCAACTTATTCATCTATAAAACAAATGTATGCACGATTATTGAAATTATGATATTAATTATTAGCGTGTACATTTGAGTGGGAGTATTCACATAAAACGTTAGTGCATGAAGTGTATGAACCGGCGTTCTTGCAAAGTACTTCTAATTTTTTTATTTATTTTTTATTGTATTTTAGATATTTTTAGACTTTTGTAACACCAATTTATGAATAATCTTATACTGCATTTTTAAGTTTGGTATTAACAACAAACAATTTTATGCATGTCTAAGTTCGAACAAAATATTTTGTACACTTATGATTTTGATGATTTCCTTTATAATTTGAATTAAAATGCTAATAAGAAAGAAGTTAATCATATTTTTTCAACGTTCTTTTTAATGCTGAAAAATCAATTTTTGTGAAACATAATATTTATACTGGTATTTCTATTATTCCTAATATTTATTTTTAGTATTCTAATGGGCGCAGCAAAACAATTTAATACAAAAAAAAAAAAAATGCATACTTTCCAATTTACTACCCTTCGTATAATCACTATCGTATTATTCTATGCCTCAAACGACACCCTACAAAACAATTTAAAAATAAATACAATAGAAGAAATATGTAAAATTCTGGATATTTGATTCCGTTCCAGTTTATCCGATCACTCAAATCCACTAATATCTGCTTTAGACTCTGACACCATTCCTAGTAACCCACCTCACAGGCTGAATAGAAAATGGTGTTGAGATTAAATGTCTTAAATAATCCAAATCAAGCTTAACCCAGTCATAAAGTGTTACCATTGGTTGTCTGCTTTTCTCGTGTGTATCAATTCAAAAAAATATATTCATATCACGCATGCTTATTGTAAAAAAATAATTTTAGATTGTATGTTCTAAAATAAAAGTAAAATTTTATTTTTATTTTTACCACCACATTCAACAATAATTAAAGCTTCATATGATATAAGCTATCCTATTATATACTTAATGTTTCATTATTCTCAGATTTAAAATAATTCATTTTTATATTAATGTATTAAAAAGTATACTATGAAATAATTTAAAAAAATGTATATTTTAAATATTGCATTTTGCCTATAGGTATGTAGTTCACTTATGAAGAACATTAAATTATATTTTTTAATTTGTAATAATTTCATGTATCTATGGTGTTTGGTTTTGGAATTATAAGAAAATCATTTGATGAGAAATCTTTGTTTGGAAATAAGAAGTATTTAGTGTGTATCTAAGTATTCTATGAAAGTTGTTGGTTATTTATGAAAGTAAAAAAAAATTGTTAAATAAATAAATATTTTTTATTAGTATTTGATGAATATTATGTACTATTTATTTGAATAAATAAAAAATTATAGTTTAAAAAAAGTCTTTAATTTTTTTCTGTAGCCAAAAATAAATCCTTTGATTGTGTAACTACCTACAAATATATCATCAGCATACATATTTTGAACTACTCTCCATTGGTAATCAGGTGCTAGAGGATACCACAAAAGTATTGCACCTATATCGAAGGTTCCATTCTTCAATTCATAATGTACCTAAATTAAAAAGTAATTTCTTTTAAACATTATGATTTAGACAAATTTACTATATTTTTATTCATTATATTTGGTTATAATTTTATGAACATCTTATAGTATTTTAAATGTTGTACATTCTGAAATAAGTAAAATTTACTTGAAATAATAACGTGTTATAAATATTTTATTCCTTTATATACAGAGTGTAACAGGACTGTTTAACAAATATACTAACATTTGTAAGATATATTTTTTACGCTTGTGAGTACTATAGTACAACATTTCTATCATTACAATCAAATGCAAAATAATTAAATAATATAATTTATTACTTTCTCACTTTATTTATTGGACATTGCATCGGTGGATCAAACGAACTATACCAACGGGACCATATTTGGTTCTTGTCCTTTAATTTAGGACAGATATCTGTTAATTTCCAAGTTTGAAAGTATTCACAGTTAATGCCTTCAGGATCACAACGATAGAAAACTACAACTATCTATAAAAATATATTATATACGAATTAAATGTATAGCTAAACAACTAGAACTTAGAAGTATACTATTGCCTCAATAATGAACAAGCAGTAGTAGAAATTTAAGTATGATATATTCATCGTCAATGGTTTTATTTTTACTTACTTTGTTTATAAGTTCTTTCGAATTTATTGTACATTTTCCATTTAAATATTGTTCATATTTATATTGATCGATCGTATAATAGTCCACAGTGAAGTTAGGTTTTGCATCAATTTTTTTAAAACGTATAGTGTAAGTTAACAATGGATTGAACTAAAAATTATAATAAAATATAATATATTTTGTAAAAGCAAAAATTAAGGACCAGAGAAAATTTGTAAATGTATCTGCTGGATCATGAAAATGTGTTGAGGTATTCTAAAACAGATCAAATTTATCTATGTACCATGCAATAATAAAATATACTTACAGATAGAACATTTATTAAATGTGCACCAATAAAAATACAATAAAACGTCGTCTTTAATACGTTTGACATTTTTTTTGTTGCTGTGCTTGCTAATTAATGCAATGTTTGTTGTTATACTAATTATTATCGCCTATACTACAATATGACGACTTTAATTATTTTAAAATAGTTTGGTTAAAATAAATTTATTATCTATTCAAACGATCGGCGATGGAATATTCAAATCAATATTACAAAAAAATCAATATTTATCAGAACAATAAGCCGTTTTTTGTTGTAAAAATTAATACAATGTAAAATATATTTGACGGTATCTATATAATATGAAATACAGATTTAATTATTTGAATGCAATTTGGTACTATAATTGGTCACCTATTTGTTCTAACGGATGGCGTGAGTTTATGAAAAACTACTGTACACAATTTTACAAAGAACAAATAGCCAATCATCATGCTATATTATAGCGATTTCTAGTTAATATGACATATTTTGAGTATATTTTGACGAAATTACCAAATTGATTCATTTAAAAACAAATGTATGCGCGAATAATGAAGTTATGATAATAATTGTGATAAAAAATGTATACACTTGAGCAGGTATATTCACATTAATCATCATTCGTTTTGCAAGAGATACGATACATCATTTCTATAACCTTATATAATTTTAATAAACTATTTTCACGCTAAACTAAATAATTCTTATAATTTATAAATGTTCTAAATTGTTGCTTTGTTTTTTGAATTTTTGAAATATTTATTAACATTATTCATTTTTTATTAACATTTCAAAATATCAATTTATGTTTCATTTTATTTTCATTAAAAAGATTAATATTATTATTATTTTTTTTTTTTATTGATCTTAAATTAATTTCAGTAGCGGTGGCCATTATTTTTTATATTAATTATAATATATTTTATTTAAATTCAATTTTCAAATAATTATTTTTTTATTAAACTCAATGTGTGACATATTTCTTACATTTATATATATCTACGTACAATGTATATATATATATATATAATAAATCAGATATAAATTTTATTCAAATAAAAAGTACAACAAAAAGTTTAAAGTTTATTTATTAAAATGTACAAAGAATATAATTATAACACCGTCATCCCATTTTCAGCCAAATACAAAAATATAATATAGTTAGTGATAAAATATATAATTAAGTTTTAGAACATATATATATCTGGACGTAAGTGTGATTTTTAATAAAATTAAATAGTCTATTAATGGTTAAATAAATTGTAAAATATCTGTATGCGTAAAATGAATTACATTTTATTCTTTTGATTGTTTAATGTTTCTTTTCCTGTAGCCAAACACTGATAAATCAAACGTGTAACTACCTATATAACGTTCACCTGCAGCATAAAATTTTTGTGTCACTTTCCATTGATAGTTAACAATATCGGGATACCATCGAACCGCTGGCGCAAAATCAATAGTTCCATTTCGTATAAAAGAATTCACCTAAATATTTAAAATGTATTAATACTTACATAAAAACAATTAATGAAATTAGGTTGAAACACGTAGAATCTATGTCATAGATACTAATGAACAATATACCTATTGTATAATATTATATATTTAATTTATTCAGATTACTAATTTACGTTACAATGATAGATAAAACTTATAATTATTACCTATAGTTAATTCAGAATAATTGCTTATGCTCTATAAACAGACTGTATTTCTGATTTAATTAATTAAAATTTTATTTAAAAAAAAAAAATAAATTTTTTACTACCCTGCACATATATTAGTTTTGTATTTTTCATTTTATTATACCTTTATAATTATTTGTTACTCTAACCTTTATAGTTTTTTTTAACAAGAAATGCATTGAAAAACGATTTAAAAGTATTATTCGTTAATTATATGAATAAAAGTTACTTTTATGTTATTACTCAGCAATATAACCTATTAAATATGATAGGTAATTACATCGTAACTCAGTTAGACATACAAATGTTACGCGAAAACGCCGTACCTATCCAAAAATCTAAAATGCTTGATGCGGAGTTCTTTCATAGTACTTCTAATTTTTTTTATTGTATTTTAGATATTTTAAAAAAATTCTGTAACACCAATTTATAAATAATCTCATATTACATTTTTAAGTTTAGTATTAAAAAAAAAAAAAACAATTTTAAGAATTTCTAACGACAAAATATTTTGTACACTTATGATTTTAATGATTTCCTTTATAATCTGAATCAAAACGCTAATAAGTAAGAAGTTTAGTATATCTTTTCAACGTTCCTTTAATTACTGAAAAATCAAGTTTTGTTGAACATAATATTTATACTGACATTCTTAATATTCTTAATATTTATTTTAATATTGTAATGGACGCAACGAAAAAAATTAATACAAATAAAATGCATACCTTCCAATCTACTACCAAATTAAAAAATAAACACAATAGAAGAAATAAGTAAAATTCTGTATACTCGATTCCGTTCCAGACTATCCGATCACTCAAATCCACTTATATCTGCTCTAGACTCTGACACCATTCCTGGTAAATCACCTCACTGGCTGAATAGAAAATGGTGTAGAGATTTAAAATATTAAATAATCCAAATCTACCAAGCTTAATCAAATCATAAAGTGTTACCATTTGGTGTTTGCTTTTCTCGTGTGTACAAGTTATCACATTATATACCTAATATTTCATTATATCCAGATTTTAAATAATGTACTACAATATTAATATATTAAATAGGGTAATGTGAAATAATTTAAAAAAAATGTACATTAGATATATTCAAATAAACTCACAAATAAAATTATATAAGAATAATATTTCTTACTTTTGTTACTGGACAATTTGGTTGTGGATCAAATGCTCTGTACCAACTGGACCATATTTGATTCTTGTCCTTTAATTTAGGGCAAAGATCGTTTAAAGTCCATGATTGAAAATATTCACAGTTTACACCTTCTGGATTACAACGTTGAAATACTACGACAAGCTTTAAAAATATTTACACACATGTATGCTAAAATGTATGCTAGCATAAGCATAATATGCGGATTCTTAATAAAATATAACATATTAAATATTAAGTAAACGCTATAATATTCTGAAGTCTTTTATTGAAGGAACTATTTGTTATTATAGGTACCTATTAAATAGTATTATTTGCCCACCTTTTCTAATGGTACTGGCGAGTCAAGTGCAATATATCCATTAACGAATTCCTTTTCTCTGTATTTGTTGATTGTATAATTTCCAGTGAAATTGGGTTGAAAATACAATTTTTGAAATCGTATCGTATAAGTTAGCATTGGATTGTACTAAAATTATTACAGTCATGTAAAAGTATTTATTCTTATACAGAGTGATTCACCAAACATGCTCACCCACATTTTTTTAATTTTATAAACAATTCATTCAAATTCTAATACTCTTTAAGTAGTATAAAAAAGTCTTAAGAATTTGTAAATATGGTCTTTAAGTTTATTTAAGAATGCTCGGTGAATCACTCTGTATAGTAATATTGAATATAATAAAATAATAGAATGGAATATGAATTTTGAAAAACTGTGTATTATACTTACAGCTGCAAATATCACGTTTTCAAAGCATTTCCCAATAAAAATAATAAAAACCAATTTTATGAAAAACATTTTTATTTCTCTGGGATAGATGGCCTGTCGCCAGTATGTTTACGATTAAAGTATAGCTTGTTTAAACTTTTTATTTTAAATGAGTGTTGATACGGTGCTTACACGAAATCAAGCACATAACTAAATTATATGGCATTAATTTACCTAACCAAATATTTGCGTTATTAGAAGTCAGTTATATTTAATATAAATTAGATGTGAGTAATTATAGTAATAACATCATCATAATAATTGATCAGTTTGATAAAATCATTGAAATGACTGAGCATTAGTATTCCTTACTTTGAATACAATACATCTATATAATTACCCATAATGAGTAATTCCGTTTATCGTTAGAATTTTGTTGTTCAATGAGTTTTTGATTATTTGATAAACTTATTAAAAAAAAGTACCAACATTTATCATTTTATTTTCTGGATAAAGTAATAATGAATGTATTAGTGTTTAAATAATGCGTTTTTTCCGTCATATCATCAAGTTTTGGAAGAAAAACACTGTTCAGTTTAACTTTGAAGGTAGTACAGAGCAAGAAATATATGATCTCTAAAGGCATTAACAAAATCCTAGAAAAAAATCTTTTGAAATAATATGGAAGAACTAAATAGAAATTACAAAAAAAAACGGAAATTATTATGTTATTTTTGACCAATTTTATTTTTATTTTTGTTATAAAAATGAATAGTTATTGTACATTATATGGATAATTATAAACATTTTTGAACTATACTTGACTATTTTTTTTTGATTAATATGTTAATAAAATATTTGTGTCTCGGTTAAATGCTTAAATATTTACCGTATAATATTTATTTTTTAATACTGAAATTAAAAATATAAAAATATATAACCACAAATTTATTTTTAAAGCTTATCGTCACCTTTTCCTTAAAATCGTTTTTCGTATATTGTATTGATTGTATTTAATTAATTTAAATTTAAAATTTTGTACTTTTTTTTGGAATTAAATTTATGATTTAATCAAAAACTTATTGAACAGTTTAAGGACATATTAATTTGTTAATTTGTAACAATTAAAACCTATAAGACAATAGATCAATCTTATTAATTTTTATTTTTTAGTACCTATTATAGTAAAAATTTATTTTACTATCTAATTGGGTTATCAGCTTAAAAATATATATTTGTTACACAATTTTATAAACAATGAGTATACATGCAATTGATCATGGTTGATTAAAAAAAATAAAAAAAAATAATTTATTTTTTGTCATAATATACCTTGTTAAGTAATTAAGTAATTATTTATGATAATTATCAGGTAACGGATTTTGCTGGTATTTATATATTTTTATAAATTGTCTAAAATATAAATATAGCATAGTAAATTAACAATTTGTATATTTTTAAGGTATATAAAAGAAACAGCATTTAATATTTTTTATTTTATTTTTTTATACTGTTTAATTTTATTTGATGAAGTTTTCATTTCATGAAAAAATTGCTTTCTCTAGTATTTGTCAAAATTTATTTTTCTAATATATTAATATAATTTATAATGTAACTACTATATTTATACTCATAACTAGTGTGTACTTATATTTCTGTATGAATAATAATAATATTATATGTTATCGTCTCCTGTACAACGTATATAAATCATTAAAAATATTACGTACCAAACAAAATTATATCGGACATGGATGAGCAGTTTATCAGTTGACAGTTATCTAGCCTTCATAAAAACTGTGATAACTAAATTACGTAGGTACAATGGGTATGACCTCCAACCGCCTATGAGTGGGAAATCAATTCTCCAAGCTTTAAAACCTGGATAATATAAGGCTAGTTCACTTTTATTTATTTATTATTATTTACTTATACACAATTTCCAGGAATTTATGATCCTTATAAATAAACATTACATTTTTTCGATGCACCAAATCTATTTAATCTAAGAACAAATTTAAAATATTTGCGTAAATAAAAATGTACATTAGCAGTATAATTATTAAGTATAAGTAACATATTATAATTACAGAAAATATAAATCAATTAGAACGCTAGTATAATTTTTTTATTTAATTAAATTCTGTATTTTTCAAAGTATAAAAATATAATATCGTATATTCTTTACGGTTGTATAGTAAATATGAACAGCCATACTCATGGTGAAAAATGTATTCGACTATTGAACCCATTGATTTCTGTCATAATAGTCGTTCGTCATCGATTACAGCCCATTTTGAAATTCAACAAGGGGCGCTAATAGTTTTAAGTAAGTTTATTTAACACCGATAATAATTAGTAATAATATTAAGTTGGATAGATATAAAAAAACGAATCTTAGCATGTCGAATATTAATGAACGTTTTTCTTTTTTTTTTTAAATTAGCTTATTGTAATATTATAGCCGTATAGGTAAGCTAAATATAAAATAAAATAGCTTTTTTCTAATGCAATTTTGTAAATTTATTAGGCTAAAAACAAATGTATTGTGAATAATCTATAGAAATTAATTTCATTTTTTAATCCTTCATCTATATAGATAATTATGTTATTACTATTATAGGGTCCGGAAGTTAGGTATTACTTATATTGTACTAAAAAATGTATAAAATCGTTTGCAATAACATTGTGCTAAAAATATCCAAAATCGTATTATTTATTGTGTTGCGTGTTATACACAATTTTCATGATTTTACAGGTCATCTGTAAACGTAAAAATACAGATAATTATTTACAAAGACTGAATGATAAAGCACTCGTTACGGGTTTTTCACTCCTGCACGAATGACAGATAATAATCCCGTGTTGTATTATTATTTATTATTATTATAGGTTAAATAATAATAATATATTTAGAATTCTTATCGCGAACAAATCTCATCGGTAAAATTGCACACAATAATATGATATTCGTACATTATATTAAATTATAAAATGTTTTTGCTTATGCTGGAAATAAAATTAAAAATAATTTATGTTTATAAAATAACATTTATTTTAAAAACAGTTATTGAGTATAAAAACTAATTCATGATTAATGTACCTATAATAGTGGTGATGTGCAACCTAGGGGTGATGAGATTTTAGTAAGGAGCTTCCAAAACTTTCTTTTAATGCTATGATCAAATAAATACAATTTTAAGTTTATAAATAAACGATAAATTACCTTATAGAAAAAGAAAATTAATTAATTTACATGGTAAATGTTGGTTTCCCAAATATGAATCATGAATCATGGTACAAAATACGTGGCGTACTATTCGAGTAACCGTTTTTTATAATAGTTCATTAATGTTACTCTTGTATAAAATGTTTTATATTACAAATTGTATAAGTTGTAAGAATAAAATCAACTGTTACCCCGTATCAGAATATATTTCTAGAATAGTTCTCATTTTTTATAAAAAATGAAAAAATTTTGAATAAATCATGAATACGTGAAAATGTTAATATAATAAAGTAATTATTAATGTCTTCAATTAATTCTTCATATTCGGTGATTTTGAACAAAAACCACCGGATTTGTTGTAAATAATATAGTTTTTAACCACGGTATCTAGTTTGAACGCTCATTCACAAAATTAATCTTTTTTGGATCTCTAAAATAATCAAATATATTCATGTAACTTTATTTTACTTGATGGAATGTATACGTTTCTTTACATTTCAAATAATTATTATCTATATAATAACGATTTGATTTATAAATACCATTGACAGAGTGGATATCACAGTGTCCGAGGGGAAAACCAACTCATATTTTAGATATCTAATTATAATCACTTTCTTGACATAGCAATAATATAATGATTATCGTAAAATCATTAATTAATAAAATGAACTGTTGTCAGATCAAAATTCTATACTGTAAACAACGTTTAAATATTTAAAACAAATAACTCTAATCATTTGGAAAAACTTTTCGGTAAACCAGTAACTGTTTGTTCCCATTAAAATTCTGTTTCTACTATCTGTATAAAACACTCACCTTGAATTATATTAGTAAAAATCAACCTATTTTTAAAAGATTCTTTAATTATTTTAGTCTACTAGTGAATACATAAATAGTCTTATTTGATGATATGAGTATAGGTACGATAAAAAAGTGAAGACTAACATACACGGACATCGAATAGAACAGATATGCTTACTGTTTAGTACCCGACACACCTGCACTAAATTAGAAATTTGCATTCAACGAACATTTACACCAAGACCCGAAGAATCTGTGCCATATTATATATACCTGACCTTAAGTGCCATTAGCCACTTGTTTATAGGGCAAAAACTGTCACTACACAGGACGAACATACAACCCGGAACATGACTCGCGGACATGATTGGAGACGATTCGAGGCAGTCCAGAACATCTCATTTCGAACGATCGACTGGTACTTTAAGGTTGATCATCAACAAAATAGTCATGAGTTTGCAAACTTTAAAAAAAATTGCATTCGTAATCTAATTTTTAAATCGTTAATGTAATCATACGGAGTTTTTAGAATGAAATGTGTCGATGTACGTATTATATTCTTGTGTAGATATAATTCAGCAATAGGTCTTACTGATCTTATAGTTAATTATGCGTGAATAATGCTATTGTATCGGTTAACCGTTAATCGTATCGTCTCTAAATGTATATAATATTATAAACATATGTGGTATGTAACATGATGTTGTTACAACCCGATCACACAACTCCAGTCCCTCATCCCTCTCGGTCACACCGGGTCCGCCGTAGAATGGAATAAAACCCATCAGACCAAATATTAAAGGAACCTATTAGTATCTACGAACGCTCCCGCAAACGGCTTTCGACTACGAGGAATACCCGAAAATAAACAGCGTTGACAAACGTATAACACGTTCAATCGCGCGGTGTGCGGTGTGCAGCGTTACCGAGTAACGACACGCGAATAATAATTCAAAAGCTTGTCGTGTAAATAAAAAAATATCTGTTGCCAATAACGATCGAGTGCCAATAATAAATAATCTAACACGATTATGGAATGAACCATCGAATCGGACGTCGGCTGTGCCCAAAGTAAAATATCTAAAACGGAAATCATTAAAATATGGACGAGTGCGTCGAGGTGACGGGATGCGATTCGGACACCCGAAACGATGAGGACCAGACGGAGCTTTTAGACGCGATGGTGCTCAAGACTTGCGGGCAATTGGTGTTCGACCTGTTCAGGCGGTTCAGAAACAACGAAGTGGAGTCGACGGACGGTGACAGCGCCGACACGATATCGTCGTCGACCGCCACCGCGGACGACTGCAGCGAGTCGTCGATCGGCAGCACCGGAGAGACGTACCTCGACGCGCTGATGGTCCGCGCGTTTGACAGGCTCTACGACGTGATGTCACTAGACCTGGAAAAAGCCGACCGGCGTTTCCAGACTCCGCCAAAACTTCAGCTATACCACGAGCTGCAGAATTTCGTGTGCCATTATCAGTTGCATCAGATCAACAGGTATTAGTCATGACTAAAATGTAAGTGGTCGGCAAACGTCGGATTTGAGCAGGGAAAATAAACCTGCGTTTCTCTTTACACCTATTATTCCTTGATCCGAGCCCCTAGTAGTGTTCCCGAATTCGTATTTATTTTTCAAATCACGGACATTTTTATTTATAAATCTCTATATTTAATTTTTTCACTTTCCTTTTTAAAATACATTTAGTTGTGCATACATGTATGAATTAGCATTTACATATTTTATACGTTTAAATTATATTAAACCTGTATCTAGCTTACATTTTAAGACATTCTTTATCTCCCCCCCTCTCTTTTCCAATACATTTTTACCGCCAGCACCCATCATGCCTATACGCTGTATTCGCCCAGAATCTGACACGTTTTAACGCAATAACGCAGCAACACAGAACTGCAGGATTGCCAAATGTATTATTTGCGTTATTGAAGACAACCGCATTAGTATAATAGTTAAATTACTGGTTTAAAATAATATCAATCAATCGTATCTGTTGATTACAATTAACTCTTATTCGTTTTTTTGTAATTAATTTGTTATGAACAAAACAAGAAATCATCAAGGCCGATTATCTTGATTACTAAAATTTGTATCACGTTGAGTGCATTACCGGTATAGAAATACGTTTTATTTGATCTATGGTAAATACCAGATTATATTGAGACGTATATAAGTATATAAACATGTTAAATTTCGTTTTGCCTACTGATAATAATCAACACATTATAAATTAAAGATATGTTTTTGGAGACGAAAAGGTATGGGATTGGGGCCCAATCACTACGGACGCACTGACAACGGTCCGGGTATGGCGACTAAAATTTGTCGATGAAACTAAAGTGCCAAATGGTCTGATGGAATCTTATAAGACTGCGACCGCAATTAAAGAACTGCACCCGTTTGATGCCGCCATGGTCGCGTTTGCCGTTTTTGGTTTTTTACTGTAACCGATTTTAAATAATTTAGATTTTGTTTTTTAACTATAATTTTGTGGTTTATATTTTTTTTGTTTTTAAGAGGATACGATACCATAACTGATTACAACATTTTGTACATGTTTCGCAAAATTGAAGACATTTACAAACCATTAACTTTTCAATATGTTCATAATTCCGTGCTGCGGAACACTAGGCTGTTTTTGGTAGATTGCGCTTCGGATGATGATGAAACATTTTTTGAATCTTTGGCAGACAATACAGATATTAAAGACGTGTTTAATTGGATATTTGATTTAATGGCTGAGAATCCCGGGGCCGTCAATAAATTCACTGGAAACCCTTTCTCTGACGTTCAAAGTGTTGTAAATCAAATTTACGACGTCAATGGAAAAAAAATGACTCCCAGCTATATAATAAAGTTACGAATATTTTATCGATGGATTTCAATGGAACTTTTCGATTTGCTAAGGTATGATTTAATTTATCTTTAATAAATGTACAACAAAATAGTTTATAATTGGTCTTAGCAGTAAACAATTTATTATTATGTGTATTATACCTATACATGTCTACGATAAGATAAATAAATGTTACACGTTAAATTCTATTAATTTTTACATATTAATCGTATTTATCATGCTGTGAATCACATCTTTTTCATACGCATCATCACATTCGATTATTGTTCTATTTATTTATGAATATAAAATTTTGCAATAAAAACATTATAAAATTGGAAAACAAATGTATTTAATATATATATATATTATGCATAGTCTTATAAAATTTGCGCTAATTAAATAAATAATTATAATATTCGTTTTATACTGAAACTTTTCGTATGCTTGATATCAGTTAATTTAATTCTGTAAATTTTATTAAAATATTTAGTGGTAGAATTCGAGATCGAATGTCATTATTGGATCACCACGTCAAACAGTGTCTATGCTGCTTAAGTGAAACATCCTGGTTGGAATTATTTGAAAACGTCTATGTGTTCACGTTGAAATACTTTACAATGATCCTCAACGAATACAACTGTCCGAACCACATGTTGAAGACTTTTCTCGATTTGTGGAACAATGAAACATTAAAGGATATTATCAGGTTTTGTGTAAATAAACAGATTTGCGGCAACTCATATCTAAACCATCGTGATAGCTCCACGGATTCGAACGAGAGCCTTGGATCGTCTAACTCGTCTTAGCATAATAATTAGACAGGATTGAATTGAAGAAATAAAGTTAAACCATAATTGATGGACGCGTGCCTATTCTACAAAAATAAATTCCCATCTATACTATATTAATATATTATGATATAACAATATGATAATAACTTTTCATTTATAATATTGTTGAAATACGACTGTTTTTTTCCATCTGTATTATAGGTTACAGGTCTACTGCACCGCAAATTCTCCATTCCAGTCGATCGTTCGCCTTTTTAAAAGTGTCTTTCACAATTTTTAATTTGTCCTACTTATAAGAGCTTCGAGAACCCCCCCAGTTCACGTTCAATCTATTATTGTATCTTCTAAAATCATATTATGCAGCTCTTTTACACGGCGTTTCGGGGCATTTACAGTCATTTTCAAACGTCTTACTCTCGAAACGCATACCTTCGCTACAAATCGAACTCTTCTCCATACACACCCCAATAGTTATAGTACTCAATCGTGTTAATAATGTCACTATTACATTGATTTATTGTATTTTATATATAGTATTAGCCGTGGCGGAAAAATAACTTATTCGGATTATTACGTGCAGATCGTGCTCCGCGCTCGCGTCGTTTTAGTATATACAATTTAGCGGACATGACGTGTACAATATGCGTTTATAGTTATTTTCGTGCAAATGTATATACTACCATAATGACCGGAGTCGGTTCGATTGTAATTGGATATAGGACGAAAATCGGATGTGTCCGTTCCATCCGATCGATGTATATAATAACACAACACGTGTCGGGAGTCGGCGGTTCGGTGCTTTGTATGATAATATGCGCATAACGCATTATATCCGAATCGGTTTCTGGTGGTTTTTGTCGCCTCCTGCAGAACCCGATCACAGAGATACCGATCGTCGTCGTCGGCGGCATCGGCGGCAGTGGCACAAGGCGGCGATGGTGTACATGGTACCGACGCGATTTGTTTCGCACGGTGCGCTCCTTAAAAGATACGAGTTACGAGTAGGTGGAGCGAATTCACAAAAGATTAATTGTCGTAAACGGCCGGCCGAGTCACGGACATAATGTGCGTCCTCTGTGGCTCTCTGTCTCACTCTCCGCCCCTATAGATAATATAATGTGTGCGCGTATATCGTACCACTCGTGTATATATATATATATACGACGATATTATCGTCTCTCTAATTCTCCGCATTTGGGCGTGTGTGTGTGTGTGTGTGTGTGTGTGTGCACCGAGAGATATAAGCCTTGAAGGGTGCCCCCACACCGGGTGGTTAAATTTTCTGACCGAGAGATATCCGGGGCGGAGATCTTAATTTTGCGCGGGCGACGACATATCAATATACATTCGGGTATTGTGCCGCGTGTGTTGTCGGCATCTTTTTAGTACCCCGAAAAAATATTATCAAATAATATAAAATACATAATGTAATAACATAAAGAACGGAGAAAATAATAAAACACCATAGTACGGCCGTCATCGTTGTCGGTGCCGCCGCCGCCGCCGCCGCCACTGCCGTCGTGTGTTATTATACGTACAAATGTCCGTAAGACGTCCGATAATATAATATAATGGCGACAAACGTGTAAAGTCACGGAGCGGCATTCGGCGGCCCTTTTATTGTCATTACACACACCGCGCACCGACCCGATGACAATTCAATCGCGACATCAAAAACTACCGCGACAATGAGCGCGTCGCCGGCGTGAGGTGAACTCTTGTTATACATAATATACCTGTAAAAAAAAAAAAAGAATAGGAAAAAATCACATTTGTATAATAGGTGTGAGCACACACACACGCATATTTATTATTATCATCATAACGTGAGAATTCCGGTCGGTTGGTCGAAATGCATTATAATACGATAATGTCATATTATATAAAACGACGCGCCTACTATATACGTATGTATATATCACACACATACGCGAGTATAATGTATACGTATATATACGCGCACACGCCCACCGACATAAATACTCGGCTAATTTGCTCAGATCACAATATAATATGTATACCTTTACCGGGGTTAGGGTATACGGCGGTTCGCGTATGTATAATATCACGTACCTGCGCACGATGCAGTGTATGATAATACGGTTTGTGCGACCAATAGACAATCTATATATTATGTACGCGACCGGAGGAGCGACCGAACAACTCGTACGGCGGCGGTGGCTGATCTGGTTTAACTTGGTCGACGACGTACGTGTTGTCGTCACGGGACACTGTGATTATATATTTTATAAACGATAATACACGAGAATGTTATAAATATGCAAACGAGGTTATGGCGTACTCGAGAGAACTCGCGCGCCACGGACACTACTGCAGCAGCATCACGGCATACGCCGTGCACCGGTATACAATATTTTAAATGCATGATACGACGGGTGTAAGTGTGCAACTACTCGCAGTGGTGCGCAATGTGGGCGAGGTACAGATGGGTCGTGCGTCAACGGGTGAACATCGATCGGGGTTTTATTTCCGTGTAGAATTTGAGTGTTAATATGAAACATAATTCAAAGAGTAAATAGACCAGCTATACTGACTGCAGTTTGAGCCTGAAGAAAAACATTGAGAATAGTGAGATTTTTATAACGTATTATGATTAGGTATTTACTCGGTTTTTCTTTCTTCCATCATAATATAGTAGCATAATACGTATTTAATTGCGTTCAGCATAAGATTAAATTTAAACTCTTCCACCGCTAACATTTATCTTTATAGATAGATATACAGATGACAGTTTTCAAAATTGTATCATTTTGTTATTTATTCTGATGCCTTATCAGGGGCGTCATTTCAGGTTTTTTTTTCGGGTGTACGAGGTATCAAGCAGGCAATTTGAAATTTCACTAGGCCATATAAAAATTGATATACTACATATATGTACATTATCCTGTTTCCAATTATTTTCATACATCATGGACCGAATCAATGCATCAAAATAAGTAGTAAAAATCAATTTAAAAACTAAAATACAATAAAAATGTATAGCACAATATTTGTTTATAACCAATGTAATTTAAAGTGATAAATAATAACCGTGCATTATTTCATCAGGGTGGCAGGCCAATTGAACTATTTTAAAAGTAAAGGGTGCAACAGCACACCCTGATCCCCCTCCCCAAATTACATCCCTGTTTTATATTTATTCTAAGTGTAGTATACCTATAATATTATATCGACACGCTAAATGTTCTTAGATAAATATATAGTTAATAATGATTGAGATGTATACATACATATTACATATAACATACTTACAAACGGTTCATATGAGTAGTCAGTACTAAAAAACAAATAGGTATACTATAGTGTGAAATCATTAGAAATCTACGAGTGAAATAACAATAAACATTGACTGTAGTAACCCGGGGATAGGCAACATATGTTGTCGCAATACCGCATGTATTACTGCACAATAATAATACGTATAATATTATTGCATGGGCGCGCTCTATGCATCGCGTATCGTATATGGTACAACTTGTGTAAGTGAAAATCTCAAATAGTGATCGAAATTTCCTATATAATATATATATTATATATTATATCTAGGAGTAGTGAAATTGAAATATTTTAATTGTAATTGTTAAAATTGAAATGTTCACTCTTCAATGAAACCATGAAAAATACAATTCGTTTTTGAGTATTTGCAAACTTGTTGTTTGTTAGTAGGTAATTAGTATAACTATAACAACATTACTATATTGTTTTATACATCATATACATAATAATTATAACCAATTTATAGTAATTATCAAAACAATATTTTAGTTTTGAAATATGTTATATATTGTGTTAGGCGTATAGTATGACTATTGACCTCATGAAATTATTATATAACTGTATATAATTTAAATGTATAAAACAACATATTATACACTGTATACGTATTAACGGTTTGTATTTCTTCCAGCAACCAATAAACATCATACCTTAAACATTTTCTCTTACTCTAAATGTAGGTATAACTATATACAATTTTTTTTTAATACAAGATTTATTTTTTATTTTTCACAGACACGAAATATTTCATAAAAATTCCGTAAAAAAAAAATGTAATGCAATTTTAAAACCACAATATTATATCGGATAAAATCTAACAGTTGTCGAAATAACAGTTATGTATAAAATCGAATTGTAGCCTATAATTTAAAGGTACATAAAGTAATATTATACCTACTACAGTACCTTATCATACAGTTTATATTATATTTATATTTTAAACTGCCGAGTCCCGACATTATATATTATTATCTTCTGCTGGCTTTTAGTATACTCCTTAAGAGTTTTCTTCGTCATCGTTACAATATCTTCCTCCACTACCCTCTGTTTTAACTAGCGTCCTCTATTCCCGAACTACTATTTTCTTGAGATCCATTCCCACTACATCCATAACCGTCATCTCTTCCTAGGCCACCCACGAGGTCTCTTCTCCGCGGATTTCCATTCCATCGGCACCGATCCTATTAACCGTCTCCTCCTCTGACATCATGTATATATTATACGTATGTAATGCTCAAAAGTGATATTATGTGAATCATTAATCACGAGCGCTCTGGTTTCCGTCGGATAATTGCATAACAATGTATTAATTCGATAAACATAATATTATAATATCTTTATAATAGTGCAGTGGTTAACAATACGCGCGTACAGGTCATTCGCGCACTATGCGGGACTCAATGATCGAGCGGTATGGTATTCGTCATGGTAATTCAACACCATCGTGCACACTGCACCGGTGCCGCAGCCGTTGTCGCCGAGGATTGAATGGACGAAATATATGATGTGCTCAAGAAATAACGAGCAATGCGTATTAATTCATAATGCATTGACCCGTCGGTACCTACACGATCGTATTGTTATGGTCGACGTCATCCCGAAATATATGAAAACTTTGTTTGTATACGTCCATAATATGATATATTATACGAGCTGAGCGTGTTGTGGCGTTATGGCGATATTATTCTGGTGTTTTTTTTAACAGATATCTTCCGTGCTCGACGCGAATACTATATTATATAGGTATTATATTATTTGTTATATTTTGCTATACGACGCGACAGCATAATATACGGTTCATACCAATAATATTATATAATATACTAACTGAATGGAAATAAAATTCAAGTATAAAAAATCTCAACGATTGAAAAGCCGATATTATACGATATTAGTGACGTTTATGTAGGTAAAACGCTTAAGATACAGCGCAAAAGATCATAATTAAAGTAGTATTCTAAAAATACTTTTCGAAAATTTTTAAAACTGTTGTTGTTGTTATTCGTTACAAATACGCGAATGCGATTTTTTTTGATGAAGTAATTAATATACTATATTACATTTATCATTTAAACATTTTAATAAATTTTACATTTTTTGAATAATTATTACGAAAAACTATATAATCGGGGGTTTTTTTGTGTTCCAACTAAATTTAATCTCTTTAATCTGAGTCCATAAATAAAAACGCAGGTTTTTAATTTATAAACACAAATATTATTTTTCCGATAAAAATTATTCAAATACAAAAATAATAACGAAAACAATTTTTCGACAGTATATACATGAATGTTTTTTTTATTATTATTGAAGTAGAATCTATAATAGTGTTCAAATACAAAAAAAAAAAAAACTTTTATTTGAACACTTGTATTCGAATACAACACTGGTATTACGTGTGCGGCGGTGTGCCTATGTCTGTATCTATATATATATATATATATTATATTTGCAGTCACGATTCATGACAAAGCAGTGTAAATGAAAATTGGTTACATCGTTCTGACATTTTAAAAGTAATTACTTACCTACTTCAAACGAATTCTTGAACAATCGATTATAAGATTATCATCGGTATATACAAACGATGTTTGAGCAAAACTAATAAAATAAAATAATATACCTATACGTTTTGGACACTGGACGGTTACGGTTTACCTATATAAACGAATTGAAGCCGATTGAGTCGTCCGATCGTTATAAAGATAAATGCCGACGTGAACATAATA
>NC_040878.1:16670030-16750450 GCF_003676215.2 Rhopalosiphum maidis
TCGCAAAACAGCTATGTGCTGTCTGTCCGTGATTTCATCGCGTTAGTCATCGACAACGTCCCCTTTTTACACATGACCGCGATGTGTCAACGAACTCTCTCCCTTCACCCTGCATTACACACGCAAAATAAAAAGGTCGCCGCGTACATGCAGAAGGGTCCGCGATTTTTTTTTTTTAATCTCGTTTTCTCGTATTATTATTTTTTTTTCTCTTTCACGTAACGACAACGACAACGATGACGACAATTACCACTCGCTTATTCTCTCTCGCAACGATAAATCGTTTATAGAGAAATAAAAACAAAAAACACGACACGCGCGCAAGTATAATATATTATATACGCGACACACCCCTACGCCCCCGCACTCCTCTCCTCCACTACCGAAAAGGGTGAATTGTGCGTTCGCGATCAATACTCAACGATGATGAGGAACGGAGGTGTTGTGAGGCGTTGGCGTCGACGGCGGCGGCGTCGAGCACGAGCGCCGCTGAATGCAAATTACTCAGCGCCGGGCGAGTGTACTTCCCTACCACCACCCAACACGATCCCGCCACCCACCCATCTGTCATGACCAAGCCGCTGACCGCCCTAACTGCAGCCCTTCTCTCGCGACGCGCCTAATCTCCGTGAACGCACGCGATCCGTACGTTTTATACGTTTATTAACCGCCACCCGGTTTCCGTTAAGTATAATAAGTATTCGAATAAAAAAATATAAAATAAAATGATAAAACCCTCGCTTGTGTGTACATGGGTATTAAGACATAAATATATATATTTGTATATTATAACTATATATATATATACATATATCTATTATTATAATAACCATCTGCACCCGATTCGTAAAATTATAACAATATTGTGTATGTAATATCTAAATTCTATGATAGTATATTTTATATTTGATTTGAATAATTTTATTTTATGTATGTAAGATTATATATATATATTAAGCGAAATATTCGTTTATAATTAAGTTAAAAGTTTAAAAAATTGAAAATAAAAATACAATAATAATTTTGAGAATATTTTTGTTCTCGACGTTTAAATACTATATAAGTAATAATGTGCAATATATATTATTTCCAAGAAAATAAACTATATAAGTAATAGTGTACAATATTATATATAATATATTATCATAAGAAAATATAATAGAAAGTTAAGTTAGTAAATGTATATTAAAAAAAAAAATAAACGAATAAACGAATAAAAATATTATTGAAATTATTGAAATAAAATAAAAAGTTTAAAAAGTGTTCATGCTTACCATACAGTCGCGTAGTACGACCGGACAGTAGCAGCAGTGGAGTGTCCTGCTTGGCGAGTGAATCATCACTGGTGGCGACAACAGCAGTGCGAGAGAGGACCAGCTCGTTGGCTGCCGCTGACCAGAATGAAGCGAGTGAACAGCGGTGTTGTCTGCCTAGAGTCTGTCGCCGGAGTATCGCACGTCGGGCGTTGGTTTTTCGGGGTAGCTCGGTGATCCCGGCTCGTCGGGCTGTATCGATCGAGTCGGCGGCGCGCCCTTTTCTCGGACGCAGGACGTGCGTGGAGGTGGTACGATTCTCGATCGGTGCGCTGCCTGGTGGCCATGCGTAGGGGTCATACGCAGACTCCCACCGTACACATCTTCCTGCGATCGGCGACCCTTCTGAAATCATCCCTCCGAATTTCACCCCGCCAAATAACCCTCGTCGACGCCGCGGTCTTTGCCGTATTTCGTCCACTACATACTTCGTCCTGCTCAGCTATAACCACCGCTGCTACCGGCTCAGCCGCCACGCACCGCCCGAACGCTCGGTCGCACACCCTCCTACCGGCACAATGCGCCGCTCGACCACTCCGCCGTTGCGATCATCTGACCCTTCTCGCGCGCGTATTTATGCAAAGCTCGTAAATTACTTCTTCTTCTTCTACCCCTCCTCCACTTCCTCCTCCCTTTATACTACCACTATACTTCTTCTCCTTCTCATCCTATTCCCTCCCTTCTTCTTCTCCTCTCGTTCATAGTTCCTACCTCTCTCAAGCCAACTGCTGCGTATATCCTATACTCGAACCCCTCGCGCACACGATCTGCACTTTTCAACCCTCTTCCACTCGCTGCTGTAGCCGCTCCCCTAAACAGATACACACAAACTTTACTATGTGTATATAATGTTTATATATATATAGTTACACGGAGCTCTCGGCAACGACTACCATATAGATAGGTGGGTGGGTGGTAATGAAATTTGGTGTCGTTGTGGTGATGGTCGGGTAGTAGTATTTTTGAGAGAGAGTTTCTCTCTGGGGTCGTCCTCATCCACGGTAACGGGTGCTAAAAAAAAAGGGAAATTTCATATATATATATACATATTATATGCACAGTCTTTGCCTTTGTGTTTTGTTTTTTGTGGGCTTGCTAATTGCCTTGATGTAATCAAGAACCTGAAAGCGACCTTTAATGCCACCGTGATGTACTCCACAGAGTTGAATAAGATCATCTCGTATATTATTATATTAAATTATATTTATTATGGTGTTTTTTCTCCTTCATACTTCTGTTCTTTATTCTGATGCTTTCTTCAAGTATAGTTTAATATATAATTATACATAAAAGTGTATTTAATGTTATATTTTGGTTATTTTAAAGACATACGATACAAAAAAATTAGAAGACAAAGAAATTTAATACTTCAATATATTTTAACAAGAATAATGCGAAACGACTATCAAGAAGAAGTTAATATTAGATTGATGATGGAGTTGACTCATGTGGTATTTAATTATACAACATACGAGTATTATTATGTGTGATATAAAGGACTTGAAGACAATTTCAAATTACAACTGTAATAGTAGAAAACCACATTTTATTGACGTGAAAATCGTAATCGAAGACCATTGTGCAACAAGAGAATCTTCAATATGTGTTATGTATATATATATATATATATATATAATTATGTGAAGTAATTGGTGGTTAAAATATTCCACATAGATATATACTGATTTTAATAACTAATTTAATGTAGTTAAGTACGTATGTAAGTATAATAATATTATATTATATTTATATTCACCTACCTACATAATTTATTTATTAAAAAAAAAAAATGTATAATATACGAAATAATAACAATTTTTTTTTTAAATTCTAAACGCAGCAAATTATTTTTTATTGCAATAAGTCTTGTCTTTATAATACAATAAATATGCAATGTTCTTTTTTTGTAGTTTTTCAGAAACCTATAAATCTAGAATCTAGTTGATACAATTTTGTTTTATGGGTTTTTTAAATTCAAATTTGGATGAAATTAAATATTTAAATTAAGCTAGAATAATGGATTTAGTTATTCTACTTTAATTTAAAAATATGGTTCGTGTGTACTTGAAACCATTTAACACGTGTATTACTTTATTTTATGCATATAATGATATTTTTAAATTTAATTCAATATAGGTACTATATTACTAATAGTAAAATAAACTATTCATACAATTTCTGTATAAAAGTGACATTAATTTTGAAGTACTAATTTTTACGCCATTGGATATTTACCCATTAAAAGCAATAGTTACTTCTAAAAGATTTTTTTTACGTAATTAAAAATGAATAGTTGTACATAATTGACATTTTCATAAAATATTTATTGTTTATATAATTGTTTTTATTTTTTTTTATAAATGTCAATAAAAATGTATTCACTGGATAAAAATTCTTGAAAATGTAATGCATGATTCTACATAAGTTTTTCTTTAATAGTATAAAATTATTGAAAATATATAGGTACAGTATTTTTTTATACGTATTTGAAGTTAGAATTTTGACAAAAATGTCAAAATATTAACAAACTGCAAACTTATTTTATAAAATCTTTTCATTATAAAACTAAATTTAGAAAATATAATAGATGATTTATTATAAGTAGTTAATACTGGAATTATAGAATCTAAATAATGTATACAATCAATGATTTTTTTTATAAGTATTTAAAATTTAAATTTGGACGAAATTACTTGTTTAAACAATAAATAGTGTTGTTAATGATTTTGTAATATTTTAAAAACGTTAATTGTGAGAATTTAGGTACAAATTTCATGTATTATATTATCATTAATTTTATTATAAGAAATGAATTTTAAATTAATTTAAGATATTATCAATTTACGCTATAAATCTGTTTTTACTATTTTACGGTATTTACAGAAAGATGTTATCAAATTTTTGAGTTGTATAAGTTGATATAATATGCTAAAATATATATTATAATTAAATATTAATAATATAATAAATCCAATATTTTTCGAAAACATTATACTCACCTACTGAATATTTAAAGTAAAATAACGACTTAATAATTATTATAATAAAAATTTGTTTTGAAAATATATACACATTTTAAATAAACTTTTTATGAAAAAATTAGTCTCATTAACAGTATTTTAAATGATTAAAATTTATGTAAGTATACAACTATACCGATAAAGATAAACATTATAACAAAGACTTTACATTTTATAAAGTTTAAATGCAATTACTTTAATTGTAAACAATATTTCTTAAATCTTATCATTTGTTTAAAATTAAGTAGATAAATAATACTTTTTAAGTAAACAAAAAAAAGTTTGAATTGTTTATTTTGTGTTCATTACATTTATTAATCAGTGTGGAAATATTTTTTGAATATTCAAACAATACAAAAATTATCTCAGAATCGCATGGATAAAAATAAACAAAAAGATTAAAATGAATGTTAGGTTCAGATGCCTACTCGAAACCATACTTTAATTTGAAAGAAATATGACAAAAAGAACATTTATTATAAAAGGGTTCATATTTTAATACACATAAATGAACATACAAGTGCTAAATTCGTATTTTAACGTTAGACGTAGGTACAATGAAAAAAACTTTTTTAGATAAAATATAAAAATATATATTAAATAAATGTTGCTCTTTTTTACAGTTTTAAGTAAAATATCCTTGTGAAGTAAACAAAAAAAAAAAAAAAAATACTCTAGAAAGACGTTAGGAAAAGTCTATATTTATAATGAGAAAGAAGGAAAACTCAACCGACTTCGTACAGAATTTTAGCCTTTTCATACCTGAAACTTCTTTTTGTAATAATCTTAACAAACTCATTTAATTTTACACTCATATTTCAGAGAATTTTGCTTAACTAACTTATTCTTCAAAATGTTAAAACTATATAATTACATTATCTGTAAACAAAATCTGTATAAACTTGTCTTTAAAAATGTGATACTATTATTAAATAAATTATTTTATTCTTTCATAAAAACATACCTAAGACCTAAGTGTTTATAATTTAACTTATATTTTTAATTTTATAATATCAAGAATGTTCTTCCTTTTTATTTTTACTATTATATTATAGACAGAGTAGTAGATAAATAAAAAAATAAACTACATTTAGTAACAATAGTCGATTTATAATTGAAATTGGTGTTGTAGTACTCTATATACGAATAAAAATAAAATATATGTTTATAGAATATGAATTTAAGAAACAAATATAAAAAAATTTCATTATAATACAACTGATATATTTTATATTGAATTTTGAATCTAATAAGTTTTTTGGAATTCATATAAATATATTTATAATTGTTCCCTTTGTAGTTATGATTTCGAAAACTCTATTACCTAATTATTATTTCTTATATTGTTATATTACATTGTTCATTGTAAATCGTACCTAGTACAGTATATAAATGTATATTTATCATATTGTTATTATCCAATCATCTGAATTCGATACCATTTTCTTTCTTTCAAAATTATTTTGACAAAATTTTTGATTTAAGAAATATTTTTTAAGTTATCGTGAAACATAGGTACTAATATAGAAGGAACCATAAGACACTACAGAAGATACAATCAATAAAAATACTTACACATCAACACATTTCTTTAAAAAATATAATACAAATCGAACACAAGTAATGGAATATCCATTTTCCTAGATAGCACTTATAGTTATTGAACGAAACGGAGTAAAGTTTGTTTTATTTCATCCTAACGAAAGCCAAAAAAAATATAGATTATTCGACATTGGTATTTTTATAAAAATATTTTCTTTACAAACGAGGTTTTTTGCGCTATTAGTGTCCTTATATTTACCGACATTTCGGTGTTGAAATGTTATTTTACTCATTTCTCGTTTGTTTATTTCCATCACCCCAAAATGTGTTGACAGTTTACACTATATTATATACCCTAGCTCTAACATTCGTAATAGGTAGTTCAGATGTTATGTACATATAGATCACCCCAAAGGTATAGAATAACAAATATAATATACATAGAATATGATACACAGGATAAACAATAGAATTTTTACTCATTCCACTAATAATATATATATAGTCGATTGAGTGAAGATTCTATTGTTTCCAAATGAACCGCAGTTGGGTAAACTACAGTTAACCGTAGTTAACATTGTGTAATGTACAAAGCTAACTCGCATTAGATATTGGAGAGTTATAGCTGATTTGGAAATCATATACCTACACCTAAAGACTTGCTGAGAGAAATATACGTAATAAGAAGATTGATATGAATTCTGTATCTCAAATAATATTATTCACGGTTCGTCGAGTAGTGTAACGGATTTAATCGATAATTTGGAAATTGAATTTAAAATGAGTCGGCAGCGATTGGTTGTTTTATTCCGGGTTTTTTTTTTTTAAAATGCCATCTTTATTTATTGTCCACACTGAAAAGTTCGGTAGAACTTTTTTTTAACTTCACCTCTCATCAAGTTTTAACACGTTAAATAATTTATTACACCTACAATATATCATTGTATATATACTGTAAATGTACCAATCTGTTTTACACAGATAGCAATGATAGCATCAAGTTCTATGTTACAAATTACAGTATATATATATATATATATATATATAATATTATAATTGTAACTGTTTTTTGAAGCGTGTCTAACTGCACTTCCTACATATATATTCCATAATATGTATAATATAAAATATGGATTTATAAGAACACGATGACCCATGGTATAACGGTATTATGATTT
Source organism: Rhopalosiphum maidis (assembly GCF_003676215.2). Taxonomy (NCBI): domain Eukaryota; kingdom Metazoa; phylum Arthropoda; class Insecta; order Hemiptera; family Aphididae; genus Rhopalosiphum; species Rhopalosiphum maidis. The sequence continues at coordinate 16,677,084 of NC_040878.1, forward strand.
ATCACGTGTCGAGTAAATCAAACCGATAGTTCAGCCTTACCTTTTAGTCGGAAAGATTAAAATGTTTTCATACATAAACAACAGTATATTATTATAAAAATATTCTAGATATATGGTGTATATAAATACGTGTTTCTATACAAAATTGAAAATACAACGAATACCTCCTATGAGGACTAACATCGTTGTGTTTGAGATATTGTTTTGATGTAGGTAACATTATACATTTTATAACATATTCAGGCGATATACTCAACTTTGAAAATATAAATTTCAAGAATTTTTTTCTTTTTTGTACTAAAGTTCAAAGCCATTTTTCTGAAACATATACACAAATGCAGCATTCCGTAGATGAATACAACAATTTATATACATGAATGCAAGTTTATAGTTATTATATATTATTTTATTTATTATATTTTTATCTATATATTTCGTCTGATTTTATGCCATCGAAAGATGGCGAAATACCATATAAATTATATACGTTATGAAGAAGTTTATTTATGTGCGTATTATATGCGTTCAGTATCTAATATATATATTGGCCTTTAAATTTTAAAATACAATATACGTAAGTATGTATATTACTCTGCACACGTAAAATGGTTTTGTTATATAGATATTGAAAAATCGTTGTTTTACAGGGTATATGCTGCACTTATATAGACAAGTTTTATAAAATATACTACCTATAATACAGGGATACAGGGTGTTTCTGCAGTGCCCCAGCACATTAGTGTCGGTCGTACAGTTGTACGTACATAACAAATAATTACATATTATATATTGATATACAGTAAGTATACCCGTCCACCAACCATGTATAGGTAACGCGTATTTTAAAATGTATGAATGTATATATATATATATATAGGCACTACTCAAACCGCTTCTTGTCTAAATTAAAAAAAAACGACCGTGTGTGTTTGAATATACTAACAAACGATTAAAGGAACATTAAGTTATTTACTGTGGATAATACATGAATATTTATAAGTGTAGGAAACACGAATAGAAAATATTTTGATTTTGAAATTAGGTAGGTCGCCTAAAAATACAGAACACCGCACTTTTCGTCCGTACCCACATCAGTGATAACTTTCAAAAATATTTACTACATGTGCGGGAAAAACGTTATTGACGGAGACAAGAAAGCAGCGAGACATACTGTATAGCGAATCGACGCAATTCCTCCGTTTTGGGTTTTTAGAATTCGCACACACCAGCGTCATCGCCATCCCTTTATACTCCAAACTTTATACATATATACATACATACATATATATATATACACACGCGCACACGCAACGAGGATATTATGTACGTGAGCGTTGTGCGAAATGCGATCTCCGTTGAGGGTGCGGTGGGGGCGGCGACGGCCGCGGTGCGTCGGGGAAGTTAATGTTAGATTGAGGGACCCGACGCGGTGTGTAGTGCTGCAGCAGCCACTATATATATATAGTGATGAGAGGGAAAGAGGGTGGGGAAATGGGGGAAAAGGGAATGCAAATTTTTCAATGGTATAAATCATCCACAAAGGGTTTTACTATTGTTTAAATCGCGCGTGTGTGCGTACGCACGCGTCGTTATGAGCGCGTGTGTTCGTATAACCAATTATAATATTGCCCGGCGGGATCCTTTTCGAGCACGGTCCGCGTACATATATATATATTATATATATTATATATTATGAATATTATGATATTATATAGTTATAATATATATATATATATATATATTATGATATTATTATCGTTATAATATATCATAATATACACATGGTAATGCGAGTTACCTCGTTTTCCCCACAAAATGTAACACTGATAAACGGGAAAACGAAAAACGTCAAGTTTCAATGAAGAAAATATTTGTAATATTTTCGAGATTTTTAGGTTGTCATAAGAAAAACATAACTATGAACCATTCATTATTCAATTGCAGTCGCCAGTCAAACTGTTAAATTTAAAAATATTATACATTTTTAACTATAAGATAATTTCCAAAATATGTTCATATTTATAACAAAGTTTAAACTTTAAATGTTTATAAAAAATAACTGTGGATAAATATTTCCCATATTTTCCATATTTTTAACTATTGTAAAAAAAACTTGTCTGAAACCTTGTTTTCAATTTTTTAATAAAATACTCAAAAAAAAAAAAATATTTAATCATAAATTAACTGAAAAACAAAAAGTTTGAAATGTTTATTACTATTTTTGTGTATATACTCATACTACAAAAAGAACGAAAATATTTAAAAAATTATATCATTTCTAAAAAACAAATGTAAACATTTGGTGAAAAATTAAAGTTTTTACAGTAATTTATTTTTAAATTATAACAATAAATGAAAATGCATTTTTAAATTGAAAACTTATTTTCCGTAAAATTTTTCGTTTTTACATATTTTGGTTTTGTTTTTATAGATTGTTATTGAAAAGTATCTATACCTACAAGTACTTTAATTTTGACTAGATTCAAATTTACCACCTTAAATGTTGAAGACTAAAGCTTCTAAAACTGAAATCGACAATGCACTTTAGTTCAAAACCAAAAGTTTCTATTTAGAATTTAGATTACTATAAAATATCAGATTTATTAATTGTGTTGACTTATAGAATCTTTTAGTTTCGATTACTATTTTAGTACTGTACTTAAACGGTTATTTGATGATTTGATTTATTAATCGTTGATAACTTAACCTATGTATAAAAAGCGGATTTTTAAAAAAATCACATAAGCACTTTTTAGTTCAAAGCTCACTATGTATACATTTTTTATACGCTTATAACATATACATTAATATACAAGCTCACTGGTACACCACAAATGTAATGTGATTGTTTCAGTAGTATGACGTGTGTAGGTATATATTTATAATAATTGTTTATGATATCTTCTTTAATCATCTATTATATTATAATAAAACTGTAGTATAAGTCATTTTTTTTCAAATAATTCGCGAAAAACTGAGGGATTTTGAATAAGAATCAAACGCACGATGCCTGCTTGTGCTGTGCATCCGTGTGTTGCGGTTTCATCCCATACAAGCGCGCTCTGTGGTCGACTACGACTATAACCTATCGATCGGCGCGAAAATTGTCGTCTTGGCACAAAAGGGTCACTCAGAGGAGCGTGTAGAGTACCAAATCTGCAAGACCAAAATATTCGATGAAATAAATATTTGAACACACTCTCACATATTGTGTAATGTTTGATATATATATAGGTATTATCTAAATAATATTATCTTAATAATACGGTCCTATTTAAAATATCTATATAAAATATCTATACTTACTAAAGTAAATAAAATAAATATGTATGATTGGGCTTGTGCTATGAGTTTTTTTCAATATTTTCAATATATACCTATATACTTACCTAACAATATATTTTTACCATTTCGCATATAATAATATTGCGTGAAAATAAATTAACAATTTCTTATTTGTGACTATATTTTTATCTCTCACTCTCTTTATATATACTTAACTATACTTTACAATTAATCATATTAGTTATGCAACTATAATAGTCTATAATATTATTTATTATTAGTTAAGTTTATTTAGACGTTAATATAGTGGTGAATCTGGGTTTATTTTTTTTAAAGCTAAATAATTTAAACTATAATACTTAAATATAATACAATTAATTATAAACCGTTCTGTTTTTAATTTTTATATTCTAAAAACAAAATGTCGACAAAAATCTGTGTATAACTAAAATAGTTGTATTTTACTAAAAATTGAATATAACTCCTTATATTTCTGATTATTTCCGTAAGCGTAATACAGAGGAAGATTGGTAGTACAGTATACGATTTGGCTTTATTTTGAATTGAATATAAGTACATATTTTTGTATAATACAAATTAATATTTAAATATTATTTATTTTTAAAGCAGTATTTAAAACGTATAACCCTACTCAATGACGAAGTACACTCGAATCCTACTGTACAGCAGAATGGTTACCTACTTTCCTCCTTTTTATTTATGTTTTGGACGGAATATCATTTAAAATGGTAAAACAATTTATATAATTGGGTAACTATAGCGTGAAAAAAATATTAATTAATTTTGAGTGGAATACCCCACAGCTGTAGTTTGTTCGATTGTTGTTCATTGGTAAATATTCACCTCAGATTTTTTAAGGAAAACCCTTATCTTCTGTAAAGTTTGTTCTGTTTGTAGTATATTATTATCTTTATTTTATTAATTTATTTATTTTCTATAAAACGATATTAATTTAATATTTAGCTCAATCAAATAATACGAATAATTAAATTTCTTTAAAATTATCGTCGTTAAACTCGCAGTAGTATAATTATAAATACCGCAATATTTACTTAGGTGCATAATATTGTTATTATTTTTTTTAACACGATTCACCAAACCTGAATAATTTTTTAGTTCAGTGGATTTTATTAAAATACACGTGTTTCAATATTATATAAATATTGTATCAGTATTTTTTCATAATATTAACATTATTAAAAAATGTAATTAAATTATAACAAATAAAAATTATTTACGCTGGTCAGTGTGCTAGGCTTGAACATAACATAATTTATTTTATTTTTTTGTACAAAAAGTATGAAAGTATTGACTATAGTTGTATAATTTATATGTTTTATAAATATAATATCGAATAATTATTTTGAAAAACAGTGACTTGCATTGTCGAATCACTAGTAGTTTACTTCGGTGACTATTTATTACGGATGTTTTCTTTACAAGTCCTGGTTTTTTTTTTTAAATATTATAGAACTGAAAGTTAGTTCTATACTGACGCGCAAAAAACCTAAATATATTTTTTTTTCTTTTTTTTCAATATTTACACAATTTCCATAAATATTATTGAACATTAATTAATGATTTAAAAAATATTTAATTTAGCCAAATATTTTTCTTCAATCTTTTATGTTTAAAGTCAAATTTTATTTGGGTGTATGACAATATTATATACTGTTATTAGTGGAGGTATTTATCTAAATAAATATTAAATTAAATTTTAGGTTATAAAACCCCCAAAAACCTAACAAATAAAAATAATAATATACAGTGTACACGATTATAAATAAATAAAAAACTTAAATTATATTTTTGTAAAAAGAGCATAATATAAAAGTCTTCACTCAACAGACATTCTAAAATTTATCACAATATTTTTAATATAATATTTATCTATAATAAAAAAAATAATCATTCAACGTAGGTATAAGTTTAGTATTTTATTGAATATTTTAGATCTCATAAAATCATAACAATGGTTATGGTTTCAAATGCATTTTAATAGAAATGTTTTTTTAAGTTTATGTTACAAGAACAACAATTTTAATTTTAACCTAGCTAGTAGTTTCACTTGTATTAATATTTTTATAATATTATTTTAATGTACTATCATTTATAGCTTATAAATTAATAATAAATAAGACTAATGTAACACTGGCATGCGTTGAGGCGAGCAAAGTCCCCATCACGTCAATAATAATAGTGTTCTGTCCGTAAATTTTTCATAAAAACTCTTAAAAATCACGTATATTTTTGAATCATGATAAAATTATTATATATATACACTTTGTAATACTACCTATATATAGTGGGCTGTCTAAAATAAAATAGCTTATTTACACGCAAAGAGTGTCCGTTTTTTTAATCGTTTACTATGTATAGGTACTTCATACTTTGTTTATTTTTATTAGCTTTAACCAAAACCTTTTATGCTGTATACGTATTTGAATACTTCAGTGTTAATAATTTAAAAAGGTTTATTTTATATTTAAATTTTTCACTTAATCCTTGAATTTAGACACCTACAAAGTATAAAATATCTCAAAGTAGGAACTATTTAATATTTCGTAATACAAATTTTAAATATTACCTATATTAATATCATAAATATTTTCATCAAAAGCACTAACACAAAATATGAGATATTATAAAAGTTTACTCATAAATGTACAACAATAATGTATTTAACCAATATTTGCTTTTTTTCTGAAATTTAGATGCCATGTCTTAACAAAGAATAACTACGTAACCCATACCAGTCTAAATTTTTACCCTAAGCGGAATTGGTACAAAAATATATGTACCCTTAGTCATAAACACTGTAGTCATTAGTCACCCTTCTATCTTGATATAAATCGATGTAAATAATATTTTAGTACATTTTCGCCGAACAAATAGTATTTTTTCAATGTGTTCATAAAATGTTCAGTAAAATATTACAACTTTACTTTACTCCTATTAAAAAAAAAAAATACATTTTTTATTATGTTTTAAGTATACGTAACTTATCAATTAGTTACTAATACATTAAACAATGCTAAAGCCTAAGAGTATAATATCTAAAACATTTTTTATAATAATATTGTAGAAATTAAAATCTTAATTTTAAAGCCACAATGCGATAATGTCGATATTGTTATTATTTTATTCGTTCATACTTCATTTTTATAAGTTTTTGTAATATGACTAATAAGTATAGCAAAACTGAAAAACAGAAGTTATGGTATTGCAATATTTGTGTATTTTTTTTGTTTTTTACTGTAACGGAAAAACTCTTTAAAGTAATAAATGTGTTCTGGAAACCGGATTAGTGTGTAATAATATGGTCCTATAAATTGGATGTAAAAGCTATTTCGCAGCGTGTGTTGCAAGAGATTGTAAAACGCCCATTAATTCAGAGAAAATTACATAAAACTGTCAAAAACTGCTAAATTTACGGTATAATACGCATATTACATACAAAGCTCAGTCCAGAATCGTTTAAAGAATGTAATTATCATTGTTCATTCTAGATTATAAGAATACGTATTATTATATTAAATCTTTAATTCACTCACTTAAAGGGTCTTGACTTATATATTTATATACTAATATATGCCATACCAAAAACCTTTTGCGTGACATTAACCCACCATGGAAATGTAGTTCACGTAAAAATCGTTATACATTAGCCTGCAGAGTTTTAAGATTTCTACAATTAATAGTTTGGTTGTTTTGGTAATTTTTAATTTACGCATATTTTCAGTTCCATATTTAATTATATAACAATGAAATAAACTAAATAAATATTGCATATCCTGTACGAGCATCTGTTTAAATAATATTATAATTATTAGCCACACGTATGGCTTTAAAAATATTTACATATTTATGTACCTTGTAATATGTATATGTTTACAGTTCAATATATTTATTATTTGTATTATTTTATACGTTATGGTAAAATAATTAATTAATTTTCTTTTGTTAAAATTTTAAAAATAGCATAACGTACCTATATGATAAATATGTGAGTTCCTATTTGATTTCATGTAAAGTGATCAAAAAAATATAATACTAGTATAAACAGGTACGATATAAAACTATAGACTCGCGTGAGACATGCTGCCAAAACAAAGGAGTGGAGTAGGCAATATGTACTCAAATTTACATTGACGAAACGCCGTTAAAAATAAAGATAGGCAAAATGTTTACATAAATTTAACGATAAAATTATTGACCGCTTCACTGTATGTTTTATACTTTTTTTAATGTCCATGTTTTTAATTTGGTTTAACCGTTATATGTATACGTACACTATAATTTAACCGAAATAAAAATTTGATCGATATTGTATTCCGAGTAATGTTTTCGATTCGGCTTATTGTTTGACAACTCGCACAGCGATAGAAACATCTTGCGTTATAATAATATTGCACACGCACGAAATAATGATAAAAACAAATAATGCCCGTCATATACCTACTAGAATAACTGTTAACTACAAAATAACACGGTTTTATATGTCGCTAATGGCAACACGGTAAACTATTGTTCGCAAGTATATTCTAAAATCATTCGTATTATAATATATAGGTATTATAAAATATATTTAAATATACAAACTATTGTATAAAATATAATATTTACACATATTCTTTTATCGTCATTACTTGACAATTTATGAACATCAGTAATACCGATAAATAATATTGGGTTGAACAAAATGTAATGGGTATCTATAAACATATTTAATATTCAGACAAACCCATAAAATAACTCAAAACTATTTGAAACTTACCATTCAAGACTCGACTGCACGATGTCACACCGATATCACAAAATATATTGCCATACCGATTTTAAACGCTTAAAAACAATCGAAACACAGTCTCGTTAGTTATTGAGACATATTATAATAAATTAAGGCAGTGACGACAACTGGTAAGTTACACACCTAATATTATACATATTATTTTATAGATATACGCGTAACGGTGGCAGCGACCCTCCGTCGAAATATCTAGCGACATCTGGGGCATAACTGAGGCGTAGAAAGCAGGGCGGCCCGCTGGAATGATTCGCGGTGGACCCTAATCACGTCCGAAAAAAATAATGGTTCGTCACGAAAATGTGAAATTGACTGACTTAAGCCCACGGCGACTGTTATTCGGTTTGCTGCATCTATCGAACACCGTGTTATATCGTCGATATTACGCCGGCCAGAAATGTTCGGGAGAATATAAACGACATTTTGTCCGGGCGATATAACAGTCGAGTGTTGTCAAAAAATGGAGCAGTCCGTAGAGCGTGCTGCGAGGACCGGGATCGTGGTCCACCCGCCGATTATATATATATATATATAGGTATATGTATAGAATACGCGCGACCCAGCGGCAGGGCATTGATTTTTCGACGGATTTCGGGTCACAGATGTGTAAAGCCGCTAGGCGTTTCGTCGCATTTACTTGCCGAGGAGAGGAAACGTTGGGAAATACCGCGCCTCTTCACCCCGTCTACCAGAAAGTCTTTTCGAGAATTTACCTGCGCCGCAAATCTGCGGTTGTTTTTTTTTTTCGCTACCGTTTGTTTCTTTTACGAAAATATTTTCCCAATAACACAACAATGGTTAATCAACATATTTACATACATATAACGAGCGTTAGCTATGCATAGTTGTAGGTACCTCCTATATTGCTATGACGTGAACAATGTACACAATGTACATATTGTATATACTTTAAACAAGTGGTAACGTGGCCTTTAATATACGTGTTATTGACATTTTCGTATTCTTATAAAAAATAATAGGCACAACAATTTGTAATTAAAGTATTTTCTTTTAAAGACGCAATATTTTTCTGCTAAAATACTCTGACAACACCGAATTACATATAGTTGCTTACTCGGATAAAAAAAAAAAAACAAAAATTGATTATAGCCAAAACGAAAATGTATTATAAATATATTATAAAATAACGATACAATAATATGTGTAAGGCGCGCTGAAAATTTCGGTTCCGGTCGTGAAAATTTCGAGAGTTACGCCAGTGACGACTCGCGTAACGGCGGCGGCGACGACGACAATATTGTTGAATATTACCTATACTGTTACCACAGTGTATAATATATTACAGGGGTGGCCACTAACCTTAACTTTGGGAGCCACAAATCTAAAAAGTTGATTCGAGGTGAGCCACATTGTAAAGCAATGTTTATAAAATGGAGATACATTTTTCATTTTAAAATCAAATGAAGGAACATTTATTTACATTTAATTTTAGTCTAAGTTTGGTTCAAGAGCCGCATGCGGCTCGCGAGCCTCGTTGTGGCCAACCCTGATATATTATAATATAATAAATAATATTACTCGGTCGGTACTCGTATTATGTCCACATTCCAACGATACACCAGCCACTTACCCGCCCGTCACTCAACCGCCGCGGCAACGATTTCCGGAGCGCGAGAACGAAATAACTTTCGAACGATTGTCGACGGGGCCGCTGGGGGTGAGGGAGGAGGTCGCAAGTTGGCCCAGCATTGTACGGTGGCAGGGTGGCAGACCGCCGCCGTAAGTGCGTGCGCGGGTGTGTATATATATATATATATATGCAGGGCGACAGTCGAACCTGAGTGCACCTATGTTTATATATATATGTACACCGCGAGGAGAGGTAACGACTGCCCCCCCATCACCCCACTCACACTATGCACACGAGTCGCCGAGAACGAAAGTTTCCCCCCTAAACGCCCTTTTTGCACGTAACTGCAGCCACCGCCGCCGACACCTCCCCACCACCCCGCTCCTGACCTCGTTAGCATAGACCTCTGCCAAAATCCACCACCACCGTCAACCGTCTAGAAAGCGCTTACCTTCCGTGTGTATCTCATTTATATATATATATATATATATATACCTACATAGTGTGTACGGCGGGTGATACGAACAAATTAAAAACTATCATCCGCCGCCGTCGCCGACGCTGTTCCCGCGATTGTCACGGGCGCGCCTCGGCGACGGCGGCGCACTACCTTCTCGTGAAAACGGGTCGATGGCGCGCAAAACGACGCCCGCCGAGTCCTCTCGCCAAAAACCACCCCTCCCTCCAAGTCGAAAAAATGGCGCGTGTACCACCATCGCCGCGGCTTCGCGCACGCATATCTATATATTATATGTGTTTGCGATGTATTACCGTCCGTATATAAAATAATATTTCGCCGCCGGCAAATAAGCGCGTTGTATCTAGCCACGAATATTATATGCATAATAATAACTTTTATATGGTTGTTATATTTTTGGATATCGTTTGAGCGAATAGAACATTTTTATTTGCGCATACCTAATATGACCTGTTTTCTTTCTCGAGCTGACCAATATTTTAACAAGGTTTTATTGGACGAATACAAAACTTGGCAATTTACCTTCCCGATTTTATAGTTGAGACTTAGCACTCTTTGTGATTGACTACAGGTTTCGTTAAAATTATTTAAGAAATTTGACTATACGGTATTACAGTGATATATTAAAAAAAAAATAAAAAAATAAAGTTTTAATAATATATAACAAATTATTTTGTTTATTGAACAAGTTTGTCTTAATTTTCAATTCATTTTAACTCGCCCAAATGGCCAAATAAATTGTCCTCATTTGTGTTACTTGTCATACATAAGTACATATGTTTTTTGTTCAGAGAGGGGGGTTGTATTTCCCCTTGCTTTCTTAATATTTGACACTGAAAAATAAAGATGTGTTTATGAAATATAAGAATAAATGTGTAAACAAGACAATTTGTTTTGTTTTATAATGTGTCTAAAACTAGTTGAATATAATAAAGTTTATGTATTTTTATTTTTCATTAAAATTTCTACCGTGAGATTTGTGGACATGTTACATGTGACATTTGACATACACATTTTATAATACTTTATTGACCGGTAATTATTGTAGAATATAATTTAATTTTAATTTTTTTATAAATTATTTTATTTCAATAAAGAAATTATTTTTAAGCATACAATTACACAATTATTATTACAACACTTTATAGTAATATAGCTCTGTGCCTTACCAACAGTACTTAATTATTCTAAAACTAATCTTATGGCACACAAATACAAAGATGATATATTAAAGCCTATAACATGTTACCACAATAATACATGACACAACATAATATGTTTATGTATTATAAAATTATATGTTTAATGCTACAATAATCAATACACGGGAACGTTCTTAGTGCATTAAATTATTTCAATATGTAATTAAAATTTAAAAAGTTGACTTTTGCTAATATACTAATGTTTTGATGAAATATTTAAAATAATAAAATAATGGTAACTGGAACCTATCGTCAGTAACTATATTTCTAAATCTAAAATAATAAATTTTACAGTGGTTATTAAGTTATTTAACTCCATAATAATTTATTCGGATATTTTTAAAGAGAGCTATGATAAGGTAATGTTATTTTTATTTAATCGATTAGTTCTCAAGAAATCATAAAATTTAAATGACTATTCTTATTTTTTTTGAAATGTTTAATATGATATATTATTGTTGTTTTATGCGTGTAGCGTGTGTATAAAATTAAACAGATATTAAAAAATAAGGTTTGAAACTATTAAACCGGATCTATTAATTGTCAAAGTGAGTTAACTCTGCTTTGTTTTTCATTCTTTCAAATTTGCACCCTACCCACTTTTACTGTTGTTGTCTAAAAGATAATATCAGTGCAATAGATTTTTAGATCTAACACACGTAGTACGTAGATATATATATAATACATCACACACACACACACACACACACACACACACACACAAACGCACATATATATGCACACAAATGGCTTAATTTTGTCGTAACTAGGTGTGTGTAGAAGGGGGGTATTTATCCTGAGTTCAATAACTCAAGAAAGGGATACTCTTCTCTTTCACACCCCAAGTTACCCAATATATATTTGTTTACCTTCAGGTTGTGGGATGGAAGAGGCTCAATAGTAATAAATTAAAACTGTTTAGTATTTAAAATACATTTATAAGTAATATTTTCAAATGTTTAGCTGTCATAGAATTATTAAAATGGGTCTATATTTGGGTATCAGCAAGAGATTTTCAGATTAATGAGAGAAATAGAAATAATTTTTCAGATAACTTGAAATATAATTTTATTAAGATAGTGACTAAAGAGTTATGGAGAGTTATCGTTAAAAGAGAGTATCGTAGTTAAAATAAGTACCTAAGTGAGCTAAAATACATTTAGGTTAAAAGACATTAGAGAAGTTGTTTTAAAAGAAGTAAAAGTGGATTAGAGATCTTGTACAGTAATAGAATCATTGAAAACATTGAAAGGAAGTTCATAGGAATAAGTGTATTTCAAAATGAGAGATCAGATAGAGGTTTGAAAATATCATTGAAATAAGAGAAAAAATATTTACAGAAAAGTTTTGCAAAATTTTTGGAAAAGTCAATTTTTTTGTTATTGGAATTAACATACAAAGACCTAGTGATTTCAATAGTATCTTCACTCCTTAGTTAATTTTCAAAATAAATAAAGATTGGAAAGAAGTATAGACTTAGTTTCATTAGTATAGGAATTATAGTCTTACTTTGTTAAATACTTATATTTAATTGACGTTCAGAAAAAAAAAGAATAATCCATAGATAACTTAAATTGATTAATTAAAATGTTTTATGAACAATAGGACAATAAGAGAGTCTTAAATGAAAAAAATTGCGATAGTATGATTGATAAAATATTAAAATGTTCTTGTATTTAAAATACTTACTATAGATTTAGTACCTGGGTTAGGTTAGGTATTTAAAATCTTAAAAATGTATGGCCCACACAATATGTGTTAAAATTAAAATAAGTTTTTTAAAAAGTTAAGATAATTCTGTATTTTAAAGTATGTATGGGCACAATACATAATATTATATGTACCTAAAATATTTATATACACACACAGTATACCTATAAGTACTTGAATCTAGTTGAAACCTTTTAAAAGAAACAATTTATTACTATCATTATTCATTGTTTATAATTTAAGCTCACTGTATTTAAAATTACGAGTTTTAAAGAAGAAACTGATCTCTATAACCAAAATTTACATCCCTTGTTCTTTTAAAATAACAAAAGATAATATTTTATTCTCAGCTGTTGGATGAAAATCAAAATTTATCGTAATTATCTTTTTGAACTATGCAGTGTACATCAATATTATTGTTAATTTAAAAAATGTATAATTACAATTTATGTACGTAACAACACTATAAAGTTCGATTATCAACAGAATTGTATAATATAATATTATATAATATTATACACATATATAGTAAGTTATAGTTCTATAGAACCATATTATATAGATTATATAATATAACCAATACTATTTACATACCCATAATTTACACAGATTACATAAAAAAATGTAAGAATTACATACATAGGTATTCATTACTTAATCAATAATTTTACCACTTTTTATCGTATTATTATATTAAATGTTTTATGCTTGTAATAAGTTCAATTTTTGTTAAAAGAAACTGACTATTTATTGCAAACTGTTTTAATAATGTCTGAATAATTTTAGTCTAATAGTAAAGTTAATTGTGCGTGGAGTCTGCATGATATACATTAATTAGTAAGTTAGACACTCCATAATCTACACACTTCCTTTATTTGGTCAGCATTGGACATTGCTATTATTACAGTAATTCAACCAAATTAATAAACTAAAAAGAATGCCAGCTAATTGATAGTATTATGTTGTATTATAACCTTAATAATAACTCGATATAGATTTAAAATACGTCGCATAATTTACATATAGCTTAGTTTATACCTAAATTGCATTTACATATCATTTTAAAGCATTGGAATTTTATACAATTTCTAAATTGATACTATATTATTATTGATGTCTAATATATTTAAGAAAACGCGAGCCTGTTAGAGTTAACTGTAAAGAATAAACACATGGCAAATTGTAAGTTTTGTATAATCATTTTTTTCTTGTAACTAATGAGTAATGATATAAATCTGGCCAAATATTACATTAAAAAGCTGCCCAAAGATACTTGTACTAATTTTTTAATTATTGCTTCCAAATTTTTTAATTAATTAACATATAAAATATATAAAAAAATTCCATTCTAAAACCAAAATAATGACTATATTTCATTTGATCTCAAAATATATTACAATATTTATGTTACATTGTTTATATGTTACAATATTATTATTTATTACCATCTCCTAATGAATGAAAACTACCTAGCCAATAATAAACTATAAGTTGCAATTCAATAAACATTGTAAAAATAAATATAATATGATTTTAGAATTAGGGAGTGAAAAATTGTATTGTTGATCAAAGAAGTGTTTATAATGTATACATCTAAAAAAAAAATAATATAGGTACTTTGATTAGTTAATAGGTAATACAAATTAAATAAGTATAGAAACATACACTGGCAATAAAACAACATTAATAATTAATGTAGAACATATAGGTACCAATATAAAAACTTAATTTAATATTAACTAATAGATATAACTAGTGAAATAGTAAAATATATATAAAATTAACATCCTAATTATACGTGTTCGTATTAAATCGATTAATCCGACGGCATTAACATATACCAATTTGTTGTTTATAAAAAATATACACATATCCTAAGTGTTAAAAGCTTAAAAAAATGAGTTATTGTATACTTATTAAAATAACTTAAAACTTTCGCATTCCTAGACAGCAAATGCACTGTTTAGCTGTTAACGAGTATGTTTTCCTCTAACGACACAAATACGTTACCTACCTATACTAAAATATATAATCAAATAATATAAATATTATGTTTATTGAGGTGTTATTTTATGAAGGCTGGTAAAAATTACATACGAGGTCTAATCAAAAAGTATCGAGACTGATACGATTAATCGTAAACCAGTTTGAGTATGAACTTGCATGTGCTATATTAATCTAACTTTATATGTTGGGAAAATATATTAGACATAGATTAGATTAAAATTGTTTCAGTCGGCTTCTAGGTGCGATTAAGTCAAGTATGTTTTTACGTCCCGTCGGATTTCATAATGAGCGAAAATACAGAACAACGAGTGTGCATTAAATTTTGCCATAAACTGGGAAAAACGGCTACTGAAACCTACCAAATGTTATTGTTAGCTTATGGAGATGAAACCATGTCCCGTGCTCGCGTTTTTGAATGGTTTAAACGATTTAAAGAGGGTAGAACAACTGTTAAAAGTGATGAACGTGAAGGACGCCCATCAACAAGCCGCAATGAGGAAATGATACAAAAAATACGAACAGCAATACGAGGTAACCGTCGTTTGACAATTATGGAACTTAGTAATGAGTTTCAAATTTCATTTGGATCAGTTCAAACCATATTGACGACTGATTTAGACATGAGAAGAGTTGCAGCCAAATTTGTACCAAAACTGCTCTCAGGTGAGCAAAAAGAAAATCGAAAACAGATCGCCACTGATTTGCTAGAGTGTTCCGAATCTGATGATTTTTTTTTAAAATCAATTATAACTGGTGACGAGACTTGGGTATATGGCTACGATCCAGAAACAAAGATACAATCTTCGCAGTGGAAGACACCTGATTCACCACGACCAAAAAAGCTCGTCAAGTTCGGAGTCAAGTGAAGGTCATGTTGACCGTTTTTTTTGACTACCAAGGTGTTGTTCATCATGAGTATGCTCCTAAAGGACAGACTATAACAAAGGAGTACTACATTGATGTTCTTCGCCGTTTACGAGACGCTGTACGAAGAAAAAGACCCGAGTTTAAAGAGTCTGGTAGTTGGAAATTGCATCACGATAATGCACCAGCCCATTCAGCCCATGTTGTGCAGCAGTTTTTGGCTAAACATGGTATCCCAGTTGTTTCTCAACCCCCCTATTCACCAGACCTAGCTCCATGTGATTTTTTTTTATTCCCAAAAATAAAAATGGCGCTTAAGGGTAAACGTTTTCAAGATGTAGATGAAATAAAACAAAATGCGACGGAGCAGCTACGAGGAGTTTCTAAAAATGACTTCCACAGGTGTTTTCAAAAATGGCAGGAACGTTGGAGAACATGTATGGACTCAGAAGGAGCATACTTTGAAGGAGATTGAATGTAAATAACTTTATCTAATATATTTTTTTTTTTTTTTTAACAGTCTCGATACTTTTTGATTAGACCTCGTATATGCTATTCTCCCATCCAAACACGTGCAGTGTGTCTATAATTATTGGACCTGAACGTTATAATGATAATAATATAATATGTAATAATTAAATAACTGTGTGCTGGAAATCCTAAAAATATTACATAGATATTATACACATTACGTCGTCATACATTATAATGTGGATAATTCGCTGTGATTACAAATATTATACTGCTGATTCATATTATCAGTAATTACCTACCAGTCGTGTGATACGCGTCGTTATCGAACAAGCGAACTGTTGAAAATCCAAAACAGATGTTACAGTGTATATTTTAATAGATTATTATCCATTGAACATTTAAAACGAAACACAATTGACCGAGACTGACGTCTCAGAATAAATAGATCGTGACCCATCATCGTCATGACGGTGTTATTTAATTGATACGCTGTATACGAGAACTACAATATGTTAATTCAATAGCACGCGCTCGACAAGTACAAAATACGAATTCCTTTTATACAAACTATAATAAGTCGGTTTTTTTTTTAATTTTACAAGCCATTAAAAATAGTGACTGTAGAGACATTTATTCTTGTTAAAATTATCTGATTAGTATTTAGGGTTACAAGTTTTTATAACATACAAAATATTGTACCCATGGAGGCATTATTTTTTTACGCAAAAATTGAAAAAAAAAATACAATATAATATAATAATAATAATTTGTGTTGACAATTATAATTTACCAGTATACATGGTATACATTTAAAATTTATATTACAGTTAAATATCTGTTAAAGTTAATTGATAGTTTTTAATATTTATTTGTATGTGTTTTTAAAAAATAAAATACATTACGCATAATACAATATATTTTGGGGTAAAATCTTGTAACTATACAAAGCGATTAAACCACTCGTGGAGACTCTGTACTACAATTCAGAGATAAGGCACGAAGAACTATTATTTTGCTTATCAAATGCAACCAGTGAAATGATTGACGTTATGCATAATAAACTATACATTATTCATAATATATACTGCACAAGTAAACAACAATATTATTTTATTCGCACGAAATTTTCATAAATACATAATTACGATTACTTTCAAATGAATACAATTTGAGTATAGGAAAGTTAACTGTTTTTTATATTAAAATATATTTAAATGATCATTATTCATAATATTGTAGTTATCTATCAATTGAGAGATCAGATAGTGTACGATGACATACCGCTATCCGGGTTTTGCACTTAAGGAGCGGGAAGGTTTAATAAGTTTAGGTAGAAAAGAGAAAGATAGTTATAATGGTATATCTTAATATAGAATGTCGGTGGAAGAGGATAACGTCCTTTTTTATTACAAAAATAAATGTATAATGTATTGCTATAACAATTCCTTTGTCGATGATTAGCTATTTGAATATTTCGGTTTCGTCTAAATATATTGAAGTTAGTCGCTTTATTATAACATATTATGCCTCATAATATCGTTCATATTATATTATGAGTATATTATTTATTTAATCATTTGTTGTAAGAAATATCAAACATGTTGAGTGATAATTTTTATTTTATTTTACATTTTGTTGTAATTAAATATCTGTTTATAAATACAAAAAATAAAAAAATAGGTGATTTGATGATGTGTATAAAGAAGAAAAAATGTATAATTCGCGGTATGAAAAATTATCCTACTGGAGAAACTTCGATATGATGAGTGACACTTACTTTGCAGCTAGATATATGAGTTCTGCGCAAGACCGCCATTACCTCGTATATGCACATACATATTATAATTTGAATATAACGTTACAATATTACAATTCATACTGGCGCATAATAATAAACTATCGTTGCTTATTGTGTGTATAGACGCGTAAAAAAGTCGTAATCGCAGACGTTAACGTAGTCACATAGCCGGACACGACGATAAACTGACGTTGATGACAAAACGTGCGTCACTGTAGCGCATTATATTTATAAGTAGGTTGCGGAAGCTGCAATGTTCTTGATAGACTAGACGCACAGTCGAGACGAGTGTAATATTTCGATTACTGTATAAATGTATCGTTCTTCTGTTCGCGCGTTCTCCGTCTCCGTGACACAACTACGCGATGGGCGCGTGTAATACATATACCTAATAATATTATTTAAAAAACAATTTTCCATTATAATAACAGCCATCGATGGTCAACATTACACAAGCAGATCGTTATCATAATATCGCATGACGATTGAAATGCGTGAGATACACAATAACTGCGAATCGTCGATGATTTATTTACGCAAACAATGAACTATAAAGTGACGAAATAATAATTATTATTATTTATTATTCACAAATATGAATACACACATTTATCTTGTACGAGCGCAGGACGCAGGTTAATGTCCATTATTATTTATACATATATAATTTAAAATGATATATGATATAGGTATAGATATTATGTGTTGTGTTATAACAGCTGTATAGCGCAGTTACGCCAATGGGGACGGGTGCGCACACGCGTAATTAATATATCTGATATCAGTGTAATGATACTGCCGATGTCCCTTTCGTGGATGCATATAAAAATCCCCTAGCTAACGCGTATTCCGGTATAAAACAATGGACTGGAATGATTTAACTTTTAGACCATCCTGAGAAAAAATTGATGAGAATAGAGAGTTAGAGAATGTGTTTTGTAATTGTTGGACGTTTGTTACAGCAGCGGATGTTTTATCGAAATAGCAAAAATATAAAGTGATTTGTACTTAATATATTGTAGCATTTGGGGATTCGCATATACATTTTATTATATATAATTAATTTTTTAATATATATTATATAATATTTTTTCATGTTTAATTACTATCATCTATGTACCAGGTATATATTGTTTTATTGGGCATCTGCCCATTAAATAATTAAATAAATAAATAATACGTGAATGCGTCCAGTGTGAAAATTTTGATTTTAATTTGTATTTATTATATCTCATATTTAATCATGATTTTTTCTTATTAAAGTAAATTTATCTGGGAAAGAGAAGATATTATGACAAAAAACACTAGATATGTAACAATTATTCTCTAACATTCTATACTTATTCATAATATTGTTTAATAGAATGTCAGCTGTCACTGTTTGTTTTCTCTCTCTGGCCCATGTGCAACATAGACAAACGAATTTTTGTATTATTCTCTATAATTTTTGTAATAGGTCATTTTACTCTAAGATTATTCAAAAAACATAAATAAACGATTTTGGGTGAAAGCATTTTATTTGTATTATCCGCGGATCTGAAAGATAAAACAAGTAATGCGCTGACATCCTTTTAACAATAATATAATATTATATTGTATTTTTATTAATTAATTTAACTTTTATTGTTATGATATTGGTATCGATGAAAACATAATATTTTTGTTTTAAACAATGTCAAATATACGATTAGCTAAAACATAAATGGCATACAGCTCATAAAATGAGAAATAATTTTGACTTTTTTATAAGGACGCGGGACATGTCATAATCTATCATGATTGGAAATGCTTACACTATGAGTAGGTACATTACTCTGTGCATAAGGTTAAACCATTTTCGATTTCTGCGAGTCTCGAAACGAAAATCAATCCGCACGTCGACGTATTATTTTAAGCCTTTAAGGTATCAATACCTCTAGTGAAAAATACCTAATTCATAGGTGATCGCAAATATCGCGTCTCCGCATGTACACCCCTATTTACCTAGGTATATTATACACGGGTATTTTTTTTACGTAACCGAATAACAGCAGTAGCAGTATCATAGGAGCAGTCATCGTCGCACATAAATATATAAAACAACAACAACAACAACATTATATAATACGTGACCGTGCGTGTGTTTGTTTTGTCACATTACACTGGTTTTGGGGCGGCGGCGGCGGCAACGCGGTCGCACACGCGCTCCTCGTCGCTGCACACTCACACCGCCAAGCAGCAGCAGCAGCAGCAGCAGCAGCAGCATAGGGACCCCTGGCCGGGATGCCCGGGCAGCTGGGGCGTACGTACCATAAATTTTGACCCAGTGACAGTTGCCCGTCCCCGCCCGTCCGCACCGGTTTCCTTCCCCCCGAACCCCGCTCCACCGCGTCACACGAATCTTTCTCGTGTATTATATACATATACAGCCCCAACTCCCAATACGGCGTAAATGCGCGGTCTACACACACACACACACACATGTATATAATATATGTATATACGATGTGTATACCATTTCTCTGCGTACGTCACCGCGTCCTTTCCGCGCCCGTTCGCGGCGATTTCGGTACGGCTTTTATTTATATACATGTATTATATATATATATATATATACGCGTTTTCGTTTCGGATCGATATTATATTATTGCGTTATACGTACTACACATTATGTATATATATATATATATATAGTATTCGGTAAGATATAGCGTTGCTGTGTACAGGCCCAGCAAAACGCGTAATATATATATATATATATATATGTTATATACGATTATATACACACACTCAGCGCGGCGTCCGGGCACATTATCCCGAACGGCGGTGTATTGGTAAATATAAATTCGCGGGTGTGTACCGCATTTTTATAACCCTTTGGAAAAAAACTTTTTATAGATACAAAATTATATAAAACGTTAACCATCGTACACAAACATATTTTCATTTATCGACAAATCAAAATACTACAGTATGTATTATAATATATACATGTATGGTCATAATGATATAATATCTATGTCTATTAACATTCATTTATCTTTTTTACAATTTTCATTTTTTTATTTTAACCGCGTACGACGTAACATAATATGATATTATAAATTTTAATGAAATCTGTGTACATTTTTTTTACAGTTTATAAAGAGGAATTTACATTATAATGTACGCATAAGTGCGATTTAATTACTGTTATTATATATCCGTAATATAATGTAAAACACAACGAGTATTTAACGTTAAATTACCGTATATGCCGATTATATAAATATCGTATCAAATTTATTTGCCGTGAGAAATCGCAAAAATTATAATTTTGCTCACAGGATTCTTGGCAGAGTATAATTCGCTTGGACGTAGTATGAATAGTATAGTATTAGAATTTTAAAACAACTATAATTTAATATTTATGTCAAAATTTCCTATATTTTCTTAAAAAATATAATGAATATTATTTCATGTTATATTCTATATTATTAATATTGTTTTATTTCCATTATAATTCAGAGATCTATTCTAAAGGCGACAACCCGACAACGACGACGGTTTCCCGAGAAAATTAAATATCGTGTCGTCTCCTACCTGTTTTCCGTCATCAACTCTAGAGATTAATGTCTCCGCGAATAGTATGATTATTATTATATTGTTGTCGTTATATTAATATTATAATACGCCTCGTTGTGGCCACAAACACCTCGGTAATGAATCTATTATAACATTACGAGTTATGGTACCGGAAATATTTCATACTGACTGTGAATGGTTTTTTTGTATTTCAAAAATCCTTATTTCTTAATTCTGATTCCGAGTTTCATTCAGAGCACCGATTACACCGTTTAATAGTTATTTCATGCTAGCACATCGTTAAAACCGTATTCTGTATATATCTGTATAAAATATATATATTGTTATGTCGATCAATATTTTACGTTGCCGTCTAAAACTCTGAATTCTAAACGTTACACATTGAAACATGAAAACCGCGTTAAAACTTTCCTTTAAACATAAAAATATATAGCCGTGGTACACAGTCCAAGCGCCATATGTATATAGAGCTGAGTTTTGCGTGAAATGCGTTTGAATGTCGACTGTAGACAATAATATAATCGTAGTTTGAAGTATAAATACACAGAAATGCAAAACATTTATGCGTTTGTGTACCTGCTAAAATGATGTAGGTGGATTCACGGAATGGAAGAATTATTAATAATTATATTATACACACTATACATATATGATTGATGCAACACTTTATTTGATTCGTGATATAATGTTATAGCTATCTACGAGCAGGTACGTGCTGTTTTTGAAAATTTTGCGTGTCTTAATAACATTATATATACGTACCTATATATACTTTTGCAATTTTCCGTAACGACTTACTATAATACGCATGATATAGAAAACTCCTACATATAAACGCACCCCTCTGAATTGTATTGTTGTATTCTTATATTGTGTATATATTATGTCACACTCGCGTTCCTATTCTGCACCGTATTTATTTTAAATCGTTTTTATTGTTCTTACGCGTTACGCCCGGTATAATGACATATTTCCCTGTATAGTATAAGACCTACCCTTCATATTATATACTAGCTAGGAACCGTGCGCGTCATATCTTTGCGATTTTAAGCCAGAAATTCACTTTCCAACGGTCTCAGCGATGAGATGTCTCTGCATCTCTAACAATTATTATCTCTAGCAGTTTTTTTTTTTATGACTTCTAGTATTATGTGCCCATAACGGATATATACCATTTAGGGTTAATATTTTAAAGATAAGGTACCCGATGGTAAAATCGTTGTTGATTTCGTACGTTCGATCAGACCCCAAAAAATGTTTTTCAAACAACTAAATAAACCTTCAATCACGTCATTTTAAGTTTTATAATATAAAATTGTCGTATTATAAACTGCTTTATATCAAGTTATAAAATATAAGAGTATACAACAAATAAATACTATTAATTGTTACCTGCAGAGACGTAAAAAAACTATACGAAACGACCTCTACACAAAATGGAATTGAAAATAGATCGGTGCTGTATAATATTATACGTAGTGTACGAGTGATATTATATAATTATCGTAGACTTTGATTGCTAGCGAAAAATTATGATTCGGAGGTTTGCCGCATGCGTCTCGACTCACGAGACATGACGGCCGGATACGTTGAAATTTGCATAATATGAATTAACATTTAAAACACCGGTTTAAAAATTAATTTATTTTGGCCAATTAATTCTTCCAACGATATCGTAGCGGAGGGAGGAGTAAGAATAATAACGGTTTTTAGAATATATTTATAAGTTATTCATTTTAAAATCTAAAAAGCACTTATCACTTATAGTGTATAGATTATATATTTTTATAAATTATTTATAATTTTGATGGTCATAAATTAAAATAATAGACAGATAGTACAATAAAGTTATTTTTTTACTGCACTGTCATACCAAAATCATTTTTCATTAAATTGTTGAATTTAAATGTTGGTGTACTTATATAGTTTCGTATAATTTACTAATTCGAAGCTGTTGGTCCATAAATTGGTCAATTAGTCAATACTATAAGAGTCTTAATATACTCTTATATTTCATTTTAAATTTATTTAAGCATGTACTTATATGTATTTTGGATAATTATAAAAAAACTGAAGTGGCACTTTAATAAAAAGATAAAAGTCTTTGTAAAGATATTTTTATTAATTCTCATAACATTTTTTAATTTCAATACTTAAAAACCTAAAAAAATGTATTCAACTTCATAAGCTATTCTTACAATATTTAAAAAAGCGAAATAAATCAAAATGTTTTAGTCAAGATTTATTGATAAACATTTATTTTTAATTTGAGATCTACTATTTGAGTAGTATAATAATTTATTATTATATAGTCCACAGTAGTACTTAATCTACAGTATTCATCATTATATTGTTAATTTCTATTCATAATGTCTATAAAATAATTTTTTTAAATTCGTTTAATCATATTTTATATTTATAGCAATCATTTTGATGACATATAATTAAACATTTGCAATTATTTAGTTTTGTAATACAGTTGTCCTGTCTTGAGCCTAGAGAATTCAATAGCATCGTCTCTACATACAGTTAGAGAGAGTGTGAGAGTGAGAGGAAAGAGAAAGAGAGGAAAATGAGGTGTGGGATGCAGATAAAAACGGGAAAAAATTAATTGCTGGGGGTGAGCTGCAATTCTCGCACCCTTCGGACAAGTGTGCCACTGTAACGGTACACAGCCGGTATCAATTCATATCTATGCGGACCGAATGCGTTGCGATACGCCAGTAAATGTACTGTTCACTGTATACTCATCGTACCTTAATACAACGCTTATATAAATTTATATAGCCTATAAGTGGTTTATCACGTGCATCATATTCGAAAATTTAACACTTTTGCAAACACTGCACATAAATATTTTTTTTAGAGTTATATACACTATAGTCAATATACATTAAATAGTACCTGCAGTGTCCGGTGCTCCATTATATTGCACGTGTTGTACAGTTGGCAATAGCACGGCGGCGTGGCTTATGAATATTATAATATATTTTATAATATAATCTGTGTTATATGCGCTCTACGTTTTTCATTTTATCGGAACGAATAATTTTTTTTTTCTAACGACATAGAATTTTTCGTGACTTTTCTCGATGAAATTGAATTAAGGACGAATCTAAGTCCACATAAAGTCCAGTTAAACGGAATAATTTTTGTTATTACTTGCTAGCAAACATCTGAAGTTGCGATAACAATGGAGAAATGATTAAAATTTATTCACATGACGTACTCGTATATTATAGGTATAATAATTATTATATTGTAATCGTCTACATATTTTTCAGTTAAAAGAATATTATCCAATTTAAAAAAAAGCCTAAATGTACGATTTAATATAGACATGTTTAATTTGTAATATAAAAAATGAAAAAAATATTACAAACCTAATCTAATGAAAATAACACAAATGTACATATTATATATTAATGGCCAAGTCGTTGATGTATTTTAAGATCAATAGTAATAATAAGAAAAAAATTAAATTGTTTATATATAAACGTACGTTTTCTATATTTTTAAAATCACAATATACTGTATAAACTGCAAAGTATTGGATAAATTGTATGTCAAAATTAAATATGTCTACATTTAGGTAAGTCAAAAATTATAACTCCGCTTAATTAATACTTAATGTTAGGTAGGAATTTTCAACATGAAAATTTATTCCAATAATATTATAATAGTTATCATATTATCGCTATCGTTATAATTGTGTTACTAGCAATTAGCAAGTGGATGATTTAAAATTCATGTGAATAAGCTTTAATATCATAAAAAATTTTACGTTAGAATTTACTATTAATATTAATACACTATACACCTATAATAAGTACGATGAATTATATGTGAAATATTTCAAACACCAAACACTATGTGTAATAAATATATTTTAAGTTAGTTTTGTGTTTTAATTTTGATTAATACACTTTATTGTTATATGGATTAAAATAAATGATTAAAGTTGAGTTAAAGAAAAACATTTAATACACACATGTTAAATATGTATTTTGATGCACTGTATTACCACTATACCAAAATAAATGTTAGTACAAAAATATCGCTTTCGATTAGGTATTTTCTAAACGCCACCCACATTTATATTAAGCCGAATAATTATAATAATAAATAATTCAGTAGTTTATAAAATATTATCCGCTATATTGAAAGTACCTCCTATTATAATATTTATATAGCTTTATAAAATGTACACCTAAGTCTCAATTTTATCTTATTAGCAGTATACTAGCTTACTAGCTAAATTAACTAAGTAAGCTATAAATTGTATTGTATTTTATAGGTATCTTAGGGGATTTAAAGTAGACAAAACATCTGATTGTAATGGTGTTAGGTCGTACTTAACGAATTAGGTAATTTATAGATACTTCGTAATAGTAATTACACGTTTAGTGTAACTACCAAAATAAATTACCTAATAAAATTCTATAAAATATAGAATATATTAAATATACGATAAAAAATATTACTAAGCTATTGTATATATTATGTATGGTAGGTATAATACGTATGGTATATGCCATATGGTATATATACAATATTTTAGTATTAAACATTTTTAACGTAATATTTACTTGGAGTGAATTTAATTTGGTCGAGAAAATAAATATTCGTTATTGCTATGGTCTATATTCGTATAATTTATACTTTGGAAACGGAACTACCTATATAATACTCAATGTTTCTTTTTATTGCAAAAACCACCAAATAAAATTGTTTAATATTCGAATTTCTATTAATTTTTTGGTACACAAACTTAAATCAACTCGTAATAGCTGCTGCCATGAAAATATTATGGTTTTTATTTGACATTTTTAACCCTGGGTTATAAATATTGGTATTCAATTTTGTATAGAAGATAATTACTTTTGGAAATAATAATGGAACTTTGCACATTTATCATTTTTAGGTTTATAGATAAATTGTATTTTATGTGTTTGTTACCCACACATATATATATATATATATATATATATATAAAGTGAGTTCCTACTTTAATATTCACAACTTAGTTGTATCTAAAATTAAAATCGTTAGAAATTATTCGTCAAATAATAATAGTATTTTAAGAAATTCTTTCTAAATATCACGTATTTGATACACATCTTAAATTCAATTATATAAATAAAACATAACTAAAGACAATATACGTTTCACACTAAGAATATTTTTGGTTCATTACATAATAATATATATATATATACAAAAATTAATATGGAATGGCGTGTTTTATATCTACATTTTTTTTCAACTTTATCTCAAACTCTATACATATTCTTCTGACTAATTAAAGATACGTTTACTAGGACTCACTGATCATATTAAATTTTAAATATAGTATTATATTTAAGATTAATGTATACATAATTGGTATGCGTATATAAATAGACAACAGACGTAACATGTTTAAGCATTGTAATATGATTTATTATGATTTATTTAATTTGGACTCCACTCCTACATAAATATGTTAGTGCATTTCCACATCAAATTTTGGACTTATTCAAGTCTGAAATTCACAAATTGCGATCTAACTATTATATGTACTACTATATACTAGTATATACGTGTCCATATGAACCTAAACGTACATAAGTATGTAAATCACACATGTTTTTGGAAAAATTAGTTAAATCAACCGAATTAGGGAAAAACTAATAAAAATAAAATATTTATATACAGTCTACACTAATAATAGTTACTATCCTTAGTAATGTAAAGAAATTACCATGACGGTTAGACGGATGGTAGTTAAGATTGTGGTGGAGGGTTCTAAAAAACGACGACAGCTGGAAATAGCTTTATTCGAATCATTACAGCAGTGCAACAGTAAAGTGTCTACTATTGTGCAATGACTACAATAGTTATATAATAATAACCATCATAATATTAATTATTGTGTTGAAAATAAATCGTGAAACGTTATTGATTAGGCCAACAGACTATATTGTAACGTGTCTATAATTTTAATATATTTATCATGTAGCTATAGGATCTATATAATTTTATATTAATTTAAGTATTGCTGTATTAAATTGTAATTATTTTATATTATATTTTTTTTCACAGGCCCGCCTTGTCAATTGCGGTAGGTATCGATTTATTTTCAAAAATGTACATCCAATAACAATTAAACATTATTAATATATAACATAATTAATCATTAAGTAGCTTGATTAGAAGTACCTAATACCTATATGTTATATAAAAAAAAAAAAAAGAAAAAGAGATCGATTTGCATTGTATCGTACTTCAGTGGAACGTTTGAACATTTCAACAATGACTTTTTTGAAGAATAAATAATTTAAAATAATTGAACATAAGTCCTGTACGCATATAAAATGAAGTACAGTATAGCGCACCCTGACTGTATTACCCACTTTGGTACACAGTCTCGGATAGTACCTACATAATCACAGTCTGACAAACCGGATACAAATCAAAAGCGGTGAACGACCGACACCACCACTGCGTTGACGGATTTGGTGCTGTCAGCGGCTCTCCCAATGATAAACGACTGTTTAACCGGTGACCGTCTAGACCGCGGGGCCGCCCTTATAACAATCATGGCCGGGAGGGTCGGAGGGCGGCCTGCGCGCGTCGTCGGCTGCTGTCAATCATCGTGCACCAAGGAGACTGCATAAAATCGCATGCAAATATATATGCGTGTATTATTGTTGCTATGTATGTTTTAATAATCACTTTAAAATTATCCCACTGTAGTTATCGATATATAGTCTACCTATATACGCGTTAAACAACAATTGTTTACATTGTCAACTAAATTTAAATATGAAATTCTTTTGAAAATTGTATGTGTGCAAAACTTAAAATTCTAACAAGTAGACACTTGAGTTATTGTTCTTTTTGTATCAAGGATTATTTGAATATTAAAGTTTATTACTGAACAGTGTACACATAATAAATGGTATGCAGTATATTCGTATTATGTTATCTCGAATTACATTGAATTCTCCTCGAAACTACCATTACACTTAATAGCGTTTTTCTCTCGATAACTCGATATCAAATTAATCATTTTTCGTTATCTTGAATACACAAATGATATTTTTATTACGGTAAAAACTAACGGTAAAGAAAATTATGCAATACATTCAGTTTAGTGATTATGACTTCGCGCGTTGGTAGTCATGACTGTAGTCGTTCGTAGTTCGTTCGTTCATTTGTAGTGAAATGGAAAAGAAACGTAAGTTAAATGTCTTTTCGATTTCGGACAAAGTTCGTTTAATACAGTTAATTGAAAAAGGTGACCGAAAAAAATGTGAAATCGCTAATGAATTTAATATTTCGCCAAACACATTATCGTCAATTATTAAACAGAAAGATACAATTTTGAAGTTCAACTATGGAAATATGAAAAAAATGAGGATGACTCCTTATTTGAATATCGATAAATGTTTATTAAAATGGTTTACTCAGTGTTGAAAAGTTCTACTATTTATAGATAATTGTATAGCTCATAATTACGATATTGAATTAAGATCCGTTAAAGTACATTTTTTACATAATACAACATCTATATTTCAGCCCTTAGACCAAGGCGTTATGGAAAATTTCAAAATGTTTTATAGAAAAGAAATAATCAGACAGTTAGTCGATAATATCGATAACAACGAATCATTTTCTATAAACATTCTTAAAGCTATAATAATGTCTGATAGGGCTTGGAGAAGTATATCATCACAGACTATAATAAATTGCTTAAAAAAAGCCAGAATTCGGTGATGTAATTTCAATAGATAACTTAACTACTATTTCTGATGATAAATGGAATTTTTGTTGCCGATCATTTTAATTTAGACGGTAACATTTTTCCACATTATGTGAAAATTAACGACAATTTACATGTATGTGGAACATGGACAGATGATGAAATTTTATTAAAAACCATCGAAAATCCCAGCAAGAGTGAAGACGAATCACAAAATGAGGAAGAAATTACTTTTGAAGTTATAATTCAACAAGCTAAACATGCTTTAAAAATATTAGAGAATTTTTTTTAGACTACTGCAGGTATGGGAGATAAGGTTTTTAGCATTATCTAATTCGGAAGACGTGGTGGCAGATTAAGTAAACTTTGATGACAGATTTTTAAAAAAAAAAATGTATTTATTCAAATATTCAATTATTTCAGTATTTTAAGCATTCGTATTATTTATTATTTATGTATTATTATTTTTAATTTTTTAATAAAACTCGATATATGTATATTATATGTTAACAGATAAAATACAATTTATTCTTTAATTGATAAATTGCTATTTATTAGTGAGGTAGAACAATATTACCTAGGTATATATAACTTATTGTATTGTTTATAGTTTATGTGTTGTATATCCATAGTTATTAATAATATTGCATTTGAATCTCATAATTCTCGATATTCAAGTAAATAAATCTTAGTGTTAAAAAAATAAACACCTATTTTGAACTCCCACCCTTTTCCCACAAAATGTATTAGTTTATTTACGCCTTTAATAAAATATTATACTCATGCATATACTACGCAATTGGGTTTTAGGCTATATAAACTACCTATTCAACCGATATTATCATGGATAGTTAGTATATCATAAAACAGATTCATAACTTAATAACATAATTACTATACTAATTATAAAAATAATACTATTAGACTTTAGAGGTTCTTCAAAAAAAATTGTTTCAAACCATTCTTGGATGACAAATTTATCATTTATGATGTTTCATAGTTTAAGCACAGGGTTATAAGCTCAATACATAATTTAAAATAAATAACATAATGTTAAGTCATTATTCATTACTCATTCATTCTGCCTACTCATTTAGCGCATATATTATTATTTCAGGAATAGAAAAAAAACTTGAAATACTTCTACGATTGATAGTATATAGCTTCAAACAACAAATATTATTATCTCTTATTGTTATTTAATATTATATTGTACATTATACATGGTTGTATTGTTATCATACATTATCTAATACATATTATTAATCACGGTTTAATTTATACTTATTTGGTATTTTATAAAAGTTACCCATGATAAATTGTCAATCATGTCTTGTGTTCAATGAGCTTATTTTCAATTACGAGAAACATTTAAATTGTATTAAATACCGTTTAGGGTCTTGAGTGTTTTTTTCAATAAATGTTGAACAATTTAAGTGCATACAATTATTTTTTAATATATTTAATTTCGTACTGACTATTGTGCTTTGTATTTTATGTTCTAAAAATACTATTTTAAGCCCAATGATGAATTAATATTTTACATTATCTATATTATGCCTTTTTAAATCCCGTGACGTTTCGACGCCTCACAACTCATAAGTGCATCGGTGATAATTTTTTTTTTATAAATATATATTATGCATTGTATATTAAGAACTTTAATTCTGTATGGTAACTGACTTAGAGTCAAATACGATGAAAAAATAACTGCGCAAATCAGTTTATGACTAGTGAAAAGATAGTTTAGATAGGAAGAGTTAAATATTTTCAAGTCGAAAAACGCCGTGACTGCTGCCCGCGGAAATCGAACAAGCTACCTACATCCGCGGGGACGTTATCGTTGGGCCGCCCGCGCACACGAGTGCAAAACATCCCAGTATAATATTGTAGAGTGTGATAAAATAAATACATGCGCACGCAATGATATAATCCCGGGAACACACGAGTCCAGCCCTCGCCAAAATATTTTCAGAGAACACCACGGCGGTGTTACCATGACGACCGCGGCGAGGGACTGTCGTGATAGTCGTATTCTTTGTCGCAAACGCTGGAAACCTTTGCTCGGTGAAGTCTGGGCCGGCACGAAGTGAAAATGAATATATTGAGGTTTAGTAGTTAATGAAAGACAGAAATAGGTGACTTATACGGCCTGACTATAAAAATTTTTCTACCTACGTTCAAAATGTATAATTGTTTTCATTACAATACCATACTAAATCATTTTAGATTCCGAACAGAGCGATAAGTGTATAAATTTTGCAATAATGATGTATGTGTGTTCTTAATTATTTTGTCTTACATCAAGTAAGATGCTTAAATGTTCAACTTTAATGCTTTTTTTGACAGGAAAATAAATCTAGTTGGTACATTAGAAGAGAGGGGTCAAAAATAAAAATATCCAAAATAATAATTGAGAAAAACAAAAAAAAAAATTAGGCATAAAAATCACGACAATTGTATTATATTATGGTAACATGAAAATATAAAGCATCACCTATTACAATTAATTAATAACTGATTATACTAAGATAAATATTATGATAATTATAACAACTTGTTTATATATCAATTAGTAATTTATACAAACTATAATATATAAATCATATATATTATAATATAGTATATTGTCGAAATTATTTTTAAAATTATCTGTAATAAATAATAAGCAAGCAAATCTTATCTAAAAAAGAGGCATATTAATAGATTAACATTTATACTGCAGGTTGTTTCCAAAAAGATATTGTTACAAAATCTATGGTGATTATAAATTTATTAAAAAACGTTCACAAACTACGATACAATATAAACTTATAAAAAAAACATTTTAAGAATAACAATAATAGTTTATTTTAAAATAATTTAATATTACTAACAATTTCCTAATATTATATGTGATAATAATGTGATAAATATTGTTTGATTAGCATATAGTAACGTGAATAAAAATCGTACTAGCCTTTGTGATACCCGAAACAAAACGTATACAACCGCCAAAAGAATGTACTGATGCAGGTGGCATTAGGATAGTGTTAAAAAAAAAAAACTGTAAAGATATTCCATCGTAATAATTTTAGAACCTTACACAATTCGCAAACTAATTATAAATCTAAGCTAATCTAAATTACAGAAGCTATTATTCTGGTATCTAATATACACTAATTTATACGAGTAGTTCAGAAAATCAATTTACTATTTTAATTTAATTATTTAAATATAATTTAAAATCATTATAAAAGACTATATAGTACATATTTACTTTATTACTCTAGTTGTATAGATTACACAATCACACAGGATAAAGTTAGATTGGGTTTGAAAGTATTACATTTGCATTTTTATAATAACGAATATCGATCATATCCCTGACCATCCAAGTTTGATAATTTTCTTGATTCTTTCCTTTACATAATATTTAATAATGTGATGTCTTCAACTTAACTGAACACCTTACATATTGTAAGCTATAGTGTCGGCTATAAGTTATAGCCAATAACAATTGGTATTGCAGCCTTCTGATTTTGGGACATTCAATACTATTACCGGGTAATTTATATAATGCCCTAATTGCCTACGTTGCCCGCAACATAAGTATATTAAATCAAACATAAAATATTTTTTATTCATTCATGTTACGCTAAATATCATTATTAAGCATTAAAACAGCAACACGGATGCATTTTTACGGTCAAAGAAGTGTACGGAAAATAAGAATTTATACTATATATAAAAAATATATTAAACTGTTATAATAATTAAATATTAATTAGATATTAACTTGGTCGGGGGGAGGGGGGAAACCATCAGTTGTTAAGTACAGTAGAACTCCGATTATCCGAACGCCAATCATCTAGACGTCCAATTAACCGGACGAGAAAAAAAAACTTTTTTTTGGTTTAAAACTATGTCACATATTATAATTAAGGCTTATTTTGTTTCAGTTAAATATGTATTAAAATTATTTGTTTATGGTTACGAATTTTAAATTATATTACATATTTATTAATCATAAATATATTATATATCACTAAATACAAAAAACGAGCTTGAGACAAAAAAGATCTGTCAACCTATATCACTACCTAAGTATATTTTATAAGCTATTTTGATATACTAAAGATTGTGCCATGTGTGTTTGTATAATGTACACAGATATAAGAACAACGTGGAAACTTTTGTACTAAATGTACAAGAGTTATAACGCAGTGATACATTTTTCAAATTCATTTTAAAAACAAATTAATTAGTTATTGTATTTAGAGCACTATATTCCAAATCCTACAAATTTCATTATTTTTTTTCCTTTAGTACACTGCGAGTCCGTATTTATTTTTCCTTTTTTTTTTATCTTTATCCCCCTTTATTATATATACCAACACATTAAATATTTAGGTGTACTCTTTCGTATCTATATATCATTTTTAATTAATAATATTATATTATGCTTGCTTGTTTTGTTTAAAAATGCCAAGTATTCAATCGCAGTTTCTGAAAAAAACATACTAAGGTTAAGTAAAACATATTATTGATACATGATATTATAGTCATAGCTACTTGTAGAGTATATGAATCCTTATTTTGGAAAAAAATTACACGAAACTAAATTGAAGTGACTATTTTATGAACAATTGACCATTTACGATTTACTAATTAGGTACCTATATTACATATTATAATAATGCGTTCTTGTTCCATAATTTAAAAATATTACAAATAGTTGCCTAATGCCCTAATTTAATTAATATATTAAGTATAGATACTACTATATTATCTATACTCAACGCCAATACATATTATTTTACTTAATCTTACATAAATTAAAGGAATGGAAATATTTAAATTTAACATTATAGTTTTATATAATATATTTATAGTATAATTCATACAACTCATGTTTTGTATTCAAGACTTAATCTATAGATTTTTTATGTGTGTACACACCGTTGTCGCCGTCATACTCCATAAATTTGTCATTTTGGTTGCCTGAAACAATTGTACAATACAATATTATTAGTTGTTAATAATATTAAATTAACATTTAGAATATGCAATAACAAAAATCGATTAAAATATACTGTTTTTCTTTTAAAATTTATAAATTATTCTTGAACAATAATATTTTAAAATTGCATCACAAACCAGTGAATCCAGCTTCAGTTAGTGTTGCTATGATGAAAGTATATAACATAATAAGTTAGTTTTTAAATTGTATATAAAACATCATAATTTATTTCTTTAAAAATTATTGATTCATTATAACAAAGTGAATATAATAATATTTATCATTTAAATTAGTAATTCATATAAAATAAATTATGTTATATGAATATTATATCATGCACTATATTATTTATTACTATACTTGCCTACATATGGGTCTATAAAACAAAACAAATAGAAATAGAATGTAGAAAAATAAATATTATATATTTTGAACAAAAATTATTAAACATAACTACTGTACATTTAAAATTATCAAATTAATACTAACCTAATACAGATTGATCCTTTTTTAGCAACCACTGTTTGTCGTCTTCGCACTGAGTACTTCCTCCGTCAATACCTAAAATATTAAAAAATTGATAAAGTATCAATAATTTACAAATACAAAAAATCATTTTAATTATTATTGATTTTTGAAAAAAATTATAACAATAGATATGTGTTGTAATAATAATATGAAATGTTATATTGTGAAAATATTATTGAGCTTGTTTTTATATTGGCATTGTTTAAAACAAAAACTTTAACACAACAATTGTATAAATATTATTGGCAGTACGTGTTTGATAACCGACGGATCAACACGTGTGTAAACCGTCCACGAGTGTGCTTTTACAGCTTACGATAGCAAACATATTACGACACTTACTTCGATAACGGGTAATTATATGATTATTTAATAATTATAATACGCCTAAACGTCTTCCTAATGAGCTCCAATAATCGGTGCTCACAGCCCAGAGAAACTCTTTCAAATAGAACACCATCTTCAGTTTCCCTAAATATAGAAAATGTCATCCAAAATAAACCAAATGTTCAGACAAAAGTAAAAACTAATACCAAAACAGTTACAAATACTTCGCCTCACACACCTATCAATAACAAAACTGGTTTGAGTCTTGTTACAAACTACACTACTACTACACATACACCCCTATCTCTTCTGCCACCACACACTTTTCCATACATACATCTGATGACAGCCACGCAACACCTAAAGATAACATATTATCTACCGATAAAAATATAAACAATAAACTGAACTATGCCTTAGTCACGGCCAACTCAAACACGCCGAAAAGGGAACAGGCTATTGTTCTTCATCCGGTCGGCGGATTATTACTGAAAGATTACATCATTGCTATGGGACAAATTATTTCTCCTTGCAACATTATATTCGTATCTAAAATTTCTATGAGTCGTGTATGCGTATTCTTATCTAGTGAACAAATACTATACTCCCTATTAGAAAAAACTCAAAACATAATACAAATAAACCAGCAAGAAATTCCTAAACGTAGACTTCTCAATCCAGCCAAAAGAATAATAATATCAAATGTATGCCCCTCCATCCCTAACCAGATAATACTGTACGCACTTGAGCAGATTAACATAACACCAATATCTGAAATAAATTATCTCAAGGCTGGCATAAAAGAAGCAGGATATGAACATATATTAAGTTTTAGACGTCAAATCTACATTAAACACGAAGATATCTCAAAGCTTTCCGGATCGTTATTAATGAATACAAATGAAACAAATTTCAGAATTTTTTTACTGACGATACAATTACATGTAAGTCAATAGGGCACACATCTATGACCTGCAATAAAAATATTACAGACAACAAAAATCCCACTCAGTCGCTCAACCAGCAGAATAACCTAACACAACATTCAAATGTATTCATAGACGATAACCTTGAATTATTAGAAAACACCCTACCTCCAGTAATTCCACCTTTTAATGCACAACTCATAAAAAACCAAATAAAATGGTCAGATGACGCTCTCTACCCTCCACTCACCAGCACAGTCTTGAAAAATCCAGAATCGACACAACACATTTCAACTTTAGTAGATAGCCCCCAACAGCTAGTAAGCACTGAAAACCTCGAAGAAACCACATTTATCGCTACTCTTCAAGACCAAATCAAAAGACCTCTATCTGAAACAAAATCTCAACAACCTCCCTCCTCTTCTATATCAATTGTTTGTTAACATATTATATTCATGTGCAAAATGTATTATAAATATTATTACATTCAATTACCATTATATAAAATTCTATTTTTGTATAAACTTTGTAAGTTAGTAATCTGTACTAGCACAGCAAGTACTAAGTCATCCTGTTGTAGAAATTTGAACACATTATTTTATAAAACTTCAAAACATGAAAAATATGACTATCAAAATATACGAGCAGATTATGTAAGAGTAAGTAAATATTAATAACATACTCATAGTAGGGTCAATAGGGATACCTATTGTTATCATCGCATTTATTGCAGTATATTATTATTCAGTCATAATTAATAATCATATTTGAATTTTAAAATATCAAAACTTGACTTAGTATTCCCTACACATAATAAGTTTAAATAATTTTTGAGGTATTATACTATTATTATTATACTTCCATTACTAAAATATTGAAATAGTTGCAGATTCTAGTTTATTATAAATTTATTTATTTATTTTCTTGCATAGGTAATATTTTATAAAACTGTTATTTTCAAAGTTGTTAATAAACCAAGTTGATACTATAGGTACCTAACTAGTTTAAAAAAATAGTATGTATTGATCAACATAGCATGATAGCTGTCTCTGTATTATCTTAACCAAGAATACATTAATCCAACATAATATACATGATTGTCTATTGCAGTAATATATTATGAATTTTAAATATTTTATTTTATTTTTTTTATATGACGAACGATTTGTAATTTTTTCTTGTGTTTCAAAACCACGGAATATATTAAATGTCAATGTATAATTCACAAAATTACTAGGTTCACGAAAAATAATTGTACATAAACCTACATACGTAATGTTTAAAAACATATGTGCAAATAAAATACATTTCCGTTAAAAAGTATGTCACTGTTTTCTTAGTTTTAACTATGAAAATTTAAGTTCTTTTTATGTTTGAAACGAAATATACCATTTGTCGAAGCAGCACTAATAAAAATCACCATAATAAAAACGCAAATTATGATATTTTGTAAAATTCATAACTGTGTAACGTTCCTTTATTGATATTATTTTTGTTACCATCACTTTTTAATTATTTGATTATTATAAGCATAAAGAACATTCACATCACCACCACCACTACACTGTCCAATAAGCTGTTTAAGTATAAAATAATTCCGAAATATATTTTATTTAGAAATTATAATATACTATTACTATTACTGGTACTAGTTATGTCATATTATTGAATAAAATCATAACACACAACAAAATCATGTATAATACAATATTATTATGAAGGGTTTACTTTTGTAGTCATCGGGGCGCGCTCTTGCAGAAAATACAATATACATTATTTCTATTTTCAAAAAATAAATTACAAGCAGATCGCATAAATAACATCTATTCAAATTCGAAAACCGTGAATTACAAATGATTATGTTTAAATTATACCTAATGATAAGGTACAAAAAAATAATATGGGCTTTTTGTCTATACATTATTTTTTAAATAATTGATTAAATGCCTTATTTATGTTATTAAAATAATAATTTTCCTTTTCTTTAAAAGCACCTTAATGTAAAAATTGAAACGCTGTTGCCCTATAAATTACTATAAGCTCAAAAATAGTTAAAACATATTAGAATATTAATTTATCATACAATGAAAAAGAAAATATAAACATTTGGAAAAAATGTCAAGTATCTACCAACTATTCAATTTTTTTTAAAACAAAATAATGATATTAAAAATTGTACCAGGAGAAAAAATAGAAATATTTATTTATTATAGTATAATTATGTATTGTTACTGTCTTACAAATCTATAGTTAACATAGCTAATATTGGCGTTCAATAGATTGTGTTATGTTAAATTTAAATACTTAATTATTCGATTAAACGGATCTATTACGAAAGTTAAAACTTAAAAGTATGAATATTATCTGAGCATAATACGTTGGATTTTTGTCAATATTTTAATTGTTAAATAAGATATGGATATTGTAAAGATGCTACTAAGACGGAGCAATACATGTTAGTATATAGTTTCTTTTTAAGTACCATAATAAGTTATCAACAAATATAATGACTGGTATTTTTTGCTATGTATTATTTTCTAAAATCATATTTAAATGTATTACTTTGCGTACCTATACCATAAAAAAAAAATAATTTCCCTTATAATCTAATATAATTATGTAATGTTTATATCCTTAGGTTATTTTACTTATGGCAGCGCATTAAATTAAAACCGGAAAGTTCTTCAGCACTACAACAATAGATTGTAACACATTTTCTAAAGTCATCAAAATCCGTCATACTTCCAAATCAGTGACACGTATCAACGCTATAGAAGCTGAAGAACTTGCAACTAGAAATATTCGAATGGGTACATAATATGTTTTTAACCGGTTAATATGTTTTTGGGTACGACAATAGATAACCCAATACCAAGATACCAGCTGCTATTATGTTACATATTATGGTAACAAACATAACAATATAAAACGTCTTCATCTATTTCTATAAATTAATAATTTATTATACCAAGTAATATTTAATGGTTATTGTAATAACTCGTTTATGAATTAGTTAATCAGCATACAATTTACATTATGAAAATCATTGACATCATTATATTTAAGATATATTTTTTATACATGTCATAATTGATTTTAGAGTAAAGTTTATTTAAAACATCTTGTATAAATGTCAATCTATTAATGTCCCTAAGTGTATTTGTAAAATTATCATTCTTCCGGAGTACTTTTAGTCC
Source organism: Rhopalosiphum maidis (assembly GCF_003676215.2). Lineage (NCBI taxonomy): Eukaryota > Metazoa > Arthropoda > Insecta > Hemiptera > Aphididae > Rhopalosiphum > Rhopalosiphum maidis. The sequence continues at coordinate 16,716,612 of NC_040878.1, forward strand.
AATCTAATTTAGGAAAATCAACTTTTTGTACGGCAAACATCTTCCTGTAATCATCTGATACGAAATCTGTAAAATTTTACAAAAAAAGGCAATTAAGTAGACACAATTCTCCCGTATATTAAATATCAAGTAAGTCTCTATAGGTAACAAGTATGTTAGATTTGAGTTCAATAATATATTATATATCACTAAATACAAAAAACGAGCTTGAGACAAAAAAGATCTGTCAACCTATATCACTACCTAAGTATATTTTATAAGCTATTTTGATATACTAAAGATTGTGCCATGTGTGTTTGTATAATGTACACAGATATAAGAACAACGTGGAAACTTTTGTACTAAATGTACAAGAGTTATAACGCAGTGATATATTTTTCAAATTCATTTTAAAAACAAATTAATTAGTTATTGTATTTAGAGCACTATATTCCAAATCCTACAAATTTCATTATTTTTTTTCCTTTAGTACACTGCGAGTCCGTATTTATTTTTCCTTTTTTTTTTATCTTTATCCCCCTTTATTATATATACCAACACATTAAATATTTAGGTGTACTCTTTCGTATCTATATATCATTTTTAATTAATAATATTATATTATGCTTGCTTGTTTTGTTTAAAAATGCCAAGTATTCAATCGCAGTTTCTGAAAAAAACATACTAAGGTTAAGTAAAACATATTATTGATACATGATATTATAGTCATAGCTACTTGTAGAGTATATGAATCCTTATTTTGGAAAAAAATTACACGAAACTAAATTGAAGTGACTATTTTATGAACAATTGACCATTTACGATTTACTAATTAGGTACCTATATTACATATTATAATAATGCGTTCTTGTTCCATAATTTAAAAATATTACAAATAGTTGCCTAATGCCCTAATTTAATTAATATATTAAGTATAGATACTACTATATTATCTATACTCAACGCCAATACATATTATTTTACTTAATCTTACATAAATTAAAGGAATGGAAATATTTAAATTTAACATTATAGTTTTATATAATATATTTATAGTATAATTCATACAACTCATGTTTTGTATTCAAGACTTAATCTATAGATTTTTTATGTGTGTACACACCGTTGTCGCCGTCATACTCCTTAAATTTGTCATTTTGGTTGCCTGAAACAATTGTACAATACAATATTATTAGTTGTTAATAATATTAAATTAACATTTAGAATATGCAATAACAAAAATCGATTAAAATATACTGTTTTTCTTTTAAAATTTATAAATTATTCTTGAACAATAATATTTTAAAATTGCATCACAAACCAGTGAATCCAGCTTCAGTTAGTGTTGCTATGATGAAAGTATATAACATAATAAGTTAGTTTTTAAATTGTATATAAAACATCATAATTTATTTCTTTAAAAATTATTGATTCATTATAACAAAGTGAATATAATAATATTTATCATTTAAATTAGTAATTCATATAAAATAAATTATGTTATATGAATATTATATCATGCACTATATTATTTATTACTATACTTGCCTACATATGGGTCTATAAAACAAAACAAATAGAAATAGAATGTAGAAAAATAAATATTATATATTTTGAACAAAAATTATTAAACATAACTACTGTACATTTAAAATTATCAAATTAATACTAACCTAATACAGATTGATCCTTTCTTAGCGACCACTGTTTGTCGTCTTCGCACTGAGTACTTCCTCCGTCAATACCTAAAATATTAAAAAATTGATAAAGTATCAATAATTTACAAATACAAAAAATCATTTTAATTATTATTGATTTTTGAAAAAAATTATAACAATAGATATGTGTTGTAATAATAATATGAAATGTTATATTGTGAAAATATTATTGAGCTTGTTTTTATATTGGCATTGTTTAAAACAAAAACTTTAACACAACAATTGTATAAATATTATTGGCAGTACGTGTTTGATAACCGACGGATCAACACGTGTGTAAACCGTCCACGAGTGTGCTTTTACAGCTTACGATAGCAAACATATTACGACACTTACTTCGATAACGGGTAATTATATGATTATTTAATAATTATAATACGCCTAAACGTCTTCCTAATGAGCTCCAATAATCGGTGCTCACAGCCCAGAGAAACTCTTTCAAATAGAACACCATCTTCAGTTTCCCTAAATATAGAAAATGTCATCCAAAATAAACCAAATGTTCAGACAAAAGTAAAAACTAATACCAAAACAGTTACAAATACTTCGCCTCACACACCTATCAATAACAAAACTGGTTTGAGTCTTGTTACAAACTACACTACTACTACACATACACCCCTATCTCTTCTGCCACCACACACTTTTCCATACATACATCTGATGACAGCCACGCAACACCTAAAGATAACATATTATCTACCGATAAAAATATAAACAATAAACTGAACTATGCCTTAGTCACGGCCAACTCAAACACGCCGAAAAGGGAACAGGCTATTGTTCTTCATCCGGTCGGCGGATTATTACTGAAAGATTACATCATTGCTATGGGACAAATTATTTCTCCTTGCAACATTATATTCGTATCTAAAATTTCTATGAGTCGTGTATGCGTATTCTTATCTAGTGAACAAATACTATACTCCCTATTAGAAAAAACTCAAAACATAATACAAATAAACCAGCAAGAAATTCCTAAACGTAGACTTCTCAATCCAGCCAAAAGAATAATAATATCAAATGTATGCCCCTCCATCCCTAACCAGATAATACTGTACGCACTTGAGCAGATTAACATAACACCAATATCTGAAATAAATTATCTCAAGGCTGGCATAAAAGAAGCAGGATATGAACATATATTAAGTTTTAGACGTCAAATCTACATTAAACACGAAGATATCTCAAAGCTTTCCGGATCGTTATTAATGAATACAAATGAAACAAATTTCAGAATTTTTTTACTGACGATACAATTACATGTAAGTCAATAGGGCACACATCTATGACCTGCAATAAAAATATTACAGACAACAAAAATCCCACTCAGTCGCTCAACCAGCAGAATAACCTAACACAACATTCAAATGTATTCATAGACGATAACCTTGAATTATTAGAAAACACCCTACCTCCAGTAATTCCACCTTTTAATGCACAACTCATAAAAAACCAAATAAAATGGTCAGATGACGCTCTCTACCCTCCACTCACCAGCACAGTCTTGAAAAATCCAGAATCGACACAACACATTTCAACTTTAGTAGATAGCCCCCAACAGCTAGTAAGCACTGAAAACCTCGAAGAAACCACATTTATCGCTACTCTTCAAGACCAAATCAAAAGACCTCTATCTGAAACAAAATCTCAACAACCTCCCTCCTCTTCTATATCAATTGTTTGTTAACATATTATATTCATGTGCAAAATGTATTATAAATATTATTACATTCAATTACCATTATATAAAATTCTATTTTTGTATAAACTTTGTAAGTTAGTAATCTGTACTAGCACAGCAAGTACTAAGTCATCCTGTTGTAGAAATTTGAACACATTATTTTATAAAACTTCAAAACATGAAAAATATGACTATCAAAATATACGAGCAGATTATGTAAGAGTAAGTAAATATTAATAACATACTCATAGTAGGGTCAATAGGGATACCTATTGTTATCATCGCATTTATTGCAGTATATTATTATTCAGTCATAATTAATAATCATATTTGAATTTTAAAATATCAAAACTTGACTTAGTATTCCCTACACATAATAAGTTTAAATAATTTTTGAGGTATTATACTATTATTATTATACTTCCATTACTAAAATATTGAAATAGTTGCAGATTCTAGTTTATTATAAATTTATTTATTTATTTTCTTGCATAGGTAATATTTTATAAAACTGTTATTTTCAAAGTTGTTAATAAACCAAGTTGATACTATAGGTACCTAACTAGTTTAAAAAAATAGTATGTATTGATCAACATAGCATGATAGCTGTCTCTGTATTATCTTAACCAAGAATACATTAATCCAACATAATATACATGATTGTCTATTGCAGTAATATATTATGAATTTTAAATATTTTATTTTATTTTTTTTATATGACGAACGATTTGTAATTTTTTCTTGTGTTTCAAAACCACGGAATATATTAAATGTCAATGTATAATTCACAAAATTACTAGGTTCACGAAAAATAATTGTACATAAACCTACATACGTAATGTTTAAAAACATATGTGCAAATAAAATACATTTCCGTTAAAAAGTATGTCACTGTTTTCTTAGTTTTAACTATGAAAATTTAAGTTCTTTTTATGTTTGAAACGAAATATACCATTTGTCGAAGCAGCACTAATAAAAATCACCATAATAAAAACGCAAATTATGATATTTTGTAAAATTCATAACTGTGTAACGTTCCTTTATTGATATTATTTTTGTTACCATCACTTTTTAATTATTTGATTATTATAAGCATAAAGAACATTCACATCACCACCACCACTACACTGTCCAATAAGCTGTTTAAGTATAAAATAATTCCGAAATATATTTTATTTAGAAATTATAATATACTATTACTATTACTGGTACTAGTTATGTCATATTATTGAATAAAATCATAACACACAACAAAATCATGTATAATACAATATTATTATGAAGGGTTTACTTTTGTAGTCATCGGGGCGCGCTCTTGCAGAAAATACAATATACATTATTTCTATTTTCAAAAAATAAATTACAAGCAGATCGCATAAATAACATCTATTCAAATTCGAAAACCGTGAATTACAAATGATTATGTTTAAATTATACCTAATGATAAGGTACAAAAAAATAATATGGGCTTTTTGTCTATACATTATTTTTTAAATAATTGATTAAATGCCTTATTTATGTTATTAAAATAATAATTTTCCTTTTCTTTAAAAGCACCTTAATGTAAAAATTGAAACGCTGTTGCCCTATAAATTACTATAAGCTCAAAAATAGTTAAAACATATTAGAATATTAATTTATCATACAATGAAAAAGAAAATATAAACATTTGGAAAAAATGTCAAGTATCTACCAACTATTCAATTTTTTTTAAAACAAAATAATGATATTAAAAATTGTACCAGGAGAAAAAATAGAAATATTTATTTATTATAGTATAATTATGTATTGTTACTGTCTTACAAATCTATAGTTAACATAGCTAATATTGGCGTTCAATAGATTGTGTTATGTTAAATTTAAATACTTAATTATTCGATTAAACGGATCTATTACGAAAGTTAAAACTTAAAAGTATGAATATTATCTGAGCATAATACGTTGGATTTTTGTCAATATTTTAATTGTTAAATAAGATATGGATATTGTAAAGATGCTACTAAGACGGAGCAATACATGTTAGTATATAGTTTCTTTTTAAGTACCATAATAAGTTATCAACAAATATAATGACTGGTATTTTTTGCTATGTATTATTTTCTAAAATCATATTTAAATGTATTACTTTGCGTACCTATACCATAAAAAAAAATAATTTCCCTTATAATCTAATATAATTATGTAATGTTTATATCCTTAGGTTATTTTACTTATGGCAGCGCATTAAATTAAAACCGGAAAGTTCTTCAGCACTACAACAATAGATTGTAACACATTTTCTAAAGTCATCAAAATCCGTCATACTTCCAAATCAGTGACACGTATCAACGCTATAGAAGCTGAAGAACTTGCAACTAGAAATATTCGAATGGGTACATAATATGTTTTTAACCGGTTAATATGTTTTTGGGTACGACAATAGATAACCCAATACCAAGATACCAGCTGCTATTATGTTACATATTATGGTAACAAACATAACAATATAAAACGTCTTCATCTATTTCTATAAATTAATAATTTATTATACCAAGTAATATTTAATGGTTATTGTAATAACTCGTTTATGAATTAGTTAATCAGCATACAATTTATTATTTATTTATTTATTAATGATTACAAATGAAACAAATTTCAGAATTTTTTTACTGACGATACAATTACATGTAAGTCAATAGGGCACACATCTATGACCTGCAATAAAAATATTACAGACAACAAAAATCCCACTCAGTCGCTCAACCAGCAGAATAACCTAACACAACATTCAAATGTATTCATAGACGATAACCTTGAATTATTAGAAAACACCCTACCTCCAGTAATTCCACCTTTTAATGCACAACTCATAAAAAACCAAATAAAATGGTCAGATGACGCTCTCTACCCTCCACTCACCAGCACAGTCTTGAAAAATCCAGAATCGACACAACACATTTCAACTTTAGTAGATAGCCCCCAACAGCTAGTAAGCACTGAAAACCTCGAAGAAACCACATTTATCGCTACTCTTCAAGACCAAATCAAAAGACCTCTATCTGAAACAAAATCTCAACAACCTCCCTCCTCTTCTATATCAATTGTTTGTTAACATATTATATTCATGTGCAAAATGTATTATAAATATTATTACATTCAATTACCATTATATAAAATTCTATTTTTGTATAAACTTTGTAAGTTAGTAATCTGTACTAGCACAGCAAGTACTAAGTCATCCTGTTGTAGAAATTTGAACACATTATTTTATAAAACTTCAAAACATGAAAAATATGACTATCAAAATATACGAGCAGATTATGTAAGAGTAAGTAAATATTAATAACATACTCATAGTAGGGTCAATAGGGATACCTATTGTTATCATCGCATTTATTGCAGTATATTATTATTCAGTCATAATTAATAATCATATTTGAATTTTAAAATATCAAAACTTGACTTAGTATTCCCTACACATAATAAGTTTAAATAATTTTTGAGGTATTATACTATTATTATTATACTTCCATTACTAAAATATTGAAATAGTTGCAGATTCTAGTTTATTATAAATTTATTTATTTATTTTCTTGCATAGGTAATATTTTATAAAACTGTTATTTTCAAAGTTGTTAATAAACCAAGTTGATACTATAGGTACCTAACTAGTTTAAAAAAATAGTATGTATTGATCAACATAGCATGATAGCTGTCTCTGTATTATCTTAACCAAGAATACATTAATCCAACATAATATACATGATTGTCTATTGCAGTAATATATTATGAATTTTAAATATTTTATTTTATTTTTTTTATATGACGAACGATTTGTAATTTTTTCTTGTGTTTCAAAACCACGGAATATATTAAATGTCAATGTATAATTCACAAAATTACTAGGTTCACGAAAAATAATTGTACATAAACCTACATACGTAATGTTTAAAAACATATGTGCAAATAAAATACATTTCCGTTAAAAAGTATGTCACTGTTTTCTTAGTTTTAACTATGAAAATTTAAGTTCTTTTTATGTTTGAAACGAAATATACCATTTGTCGAAGCAGCACTAATAAAAATCACCATAATAAAAACGCAAATTATGATATTTTGTAAAATTCATAACTGTGTAACGTTCCTTTATTGATATTATTTTTGTTACCATCACTTTTTAATTATTTGATTATTATAAGCATAAAGAACATTCACATCACCACCACCACTACACTGTCCAATAAGCTGTTTAAGTATAAAATAATTCCGAAATATATTTTATTTAGAAATTATAATATACTATTACTATTACTGGTACTAGTTATGTCATATTATTGAATAAAATCATAACACACAACAAAATCATGTATAATACAATATTATTATGAAGGGTTTACTTTTGTAGTCATCGGGGCGCGCTCTTGCAGAAAATACAATATACATTATTTCTATTTTCAAAAAATAAATTACAAGCAGATCGCATAAATAACATCTATTCAAATTCGAAAACCGTGAATTACAAATGATTATGTTTAAATTATACCTAATGATAAGGTACAAAAAAATAATATGGGCTTTTTGTCTATACATTATTTTTTAAATAATTGATTAAATGCCTTATTTATGTTATTAAAATAATAATTTTCCTTTTCTTTAAAAGCACCTTAATGTAAAAATTGAAACGCTGTTGCCCTATAAATTACTATAAGCTCAAAAATAGTTAAAACATATTAGAATATTAATTTATCATACAATGAAAAAGAAAATATAAACATTTGGAAAAAATGTCAAGTATCTACCAACTATTCAATTTTTTTTAAAACAAAATAATGATATTAAAAATTGTACCAGGAGAAAAAATAGAAATATTTATTTATTATAGTATAATTATGTATTGTTACTGTCTTACAAATCTATAGTTAACATAGCTAATATTGGCGTTCAATAGATTGTGTTATGTTAAATTTAAATACTTAATTATTCGATTAAACGGATCTATTACGAAAGTTAAAACTTAAAAGTATGAATATTATCTGAGCATAATACGTTGGATTTTTGTCAATATTTTAATTGTTAAATAAGATATGGATATTGTAAAGATGCTACTAAGACGGAGCAATACATGTTAGTATATAGTTTCTTTTTAAGTACCATAATAAGTTATCAACAAATATAATGACTGGTATTTTTTGCTATGTATTATTTTCTAAAATCATATTTAAATGTATTACTTTGCGTACCTATACCATAAAAAAAAAATAATTTCCCTTATAATCTAATATAATTATGTAATGTTTATATCCTTAGGTTATTTTACTTATGGCAGCGCATTAAATTAAAACCGGAAAGTTCTTCAGCACTACAACAATAGATTGTAACACATTTTCTAAAGTCATCAAAATCCGTCATACTTCCAAATCAGTGACACGTATCAACGCTATAGAAGCTGAAGAACTTGCAACTAGAAATATTCGAATGGGTACATAATATGTTTTTAACCGGTTAATATGTTTTTGGGTACGACAATAGATAACCCAATACCAAGATACCAGCTGCTATTATGTTACATATTATGGTAACAAACATAACAATATAAAACGTCTTCATCTATTTCTATAAATTAATAATTTATTATACCAAGTAATATTTAATGGTTATTGTAATAACTCGTTTATGAATTAGTTAATCAGCATACAATTTACATTATGAAAATCATTGACATCATTATATTTAAGATATATTTTTTATACATGTCATAATTGATTTTAGAGTAAAGTTTATTTAAAACATCTTGTATAAATGTCAATCTATTAATGTCCCTAAGTGTATTTGTAAAATTATCATTCTTCCGGAGTACTTTTAGTCCAATCTAATTTAGGAAAATCAACTTTTTGTACGGCAAACATCTTCCTGTAATCATCTGATACGAAATCTGTAAAATTTTACAAAAAAAGGCAATTAAGTAGACACAATTCTCCCGTATATTAAATATCAAGTAAGTCTCTATAGGTAACAAGTATGTTAGATTTGAGTTCAATAATATATTATATATCACTAAATACAAAAAACGAGCTTGAGACAAAAAAGATCTGTCAACCTATATCACTACCTAAGTATATTTTATAAGCTATTTTGATATACTAAAGATTGTGCCATGTGTGTTTGTATAATGTACACAGATATAAGAACAACGTGGAAACTTTTGTACTAAATGTACAAGAGTTATAACGCAGTGATATATTTTTCAAATTCATTTTAAAAACAAATTAATTAGTTATTGTATTTAGAGCACTATATTCCAAATCCTACAAATTTCATTATTTTTTTTCCTTTAGTACACTGCGAGTCCGTATTTATTTTTCCTTTTTTTTTTATCTTTATCCCCCTTTATTATATATACCAACACATTAAATATTTAGGTGTACTCTTTCGTATCTATATATCATTTTTAATTAATAATATTATATTATGCTTGCTTGTTTTGTTTAAAAATGCCAAGTATTCAATCGCAGTTTCTGAAAAAAACATACTAAGGTTAAGTAAAACATATTATTGATACATGATATTATAGTCATAGCTACTTGTAGAGTATATGAATCCTTATTTTGGAAAAAAATTACACGAAACTAAATTGAAGTGACTATTTTATGAACAATTGACCATTTACGATTTACTAATTAGGTACCTATATTACATATTATAATAATGCGTTCTTGTTCCATAATTTAAAAATATTACAAATAGTTGCCTAATGCCCTAATTTAATTAATATATTAAGTATAGATACTACTATATTATCTATACTCAACGCCAATACATATTATTTTACTTAATCTTACATAAATTAAAGGAATGGAAATATTTAAATTTAACATTATAGTTTTATATAATATATTTATAGTATAATTCATACAACTCATGTTTTGTATTCAAGACTTAATCTATAGATTTTTTATGTGTGTACACACCGTTGTCGCCGTCATACTCCTTAAATTTGTCATTTTGGTTGCCTGAAACAATTGTACAATACAATATTATTAGTTGTTAATAATATTAAATTAACATTTAGAATATGCAATAACAAAAATCGATTAAAATATACTGTTTTTCTTTTAAAATTTATAAATTATTCTTGAACAATAATATTTTAAAATTGCATCACAAACCAGTGAATCCAGCTTCAGTTAGTGTTGCTATGATGAAAGTATATAACATAATAAGTTAGTTTTTAAATTGTATATAAAACATCATAATTTATTTCTTTAAAAATTATTGATTCATTATAACAAAGTGAATATAATAATATTTATCATTTAAATTAGTAATTCATATAAAATAAATTATGTTATATGAATATTATATCATGCACTATATTATTTATTACTATACTTGCCTACATATGGGTCTATAAAACAAAACAAATAGAAATAGAATGTAGAAAAATAAATATTATATATTTTGAACAAAAATTATTAAACATAACTACTGTACATTTAAAATTATCAAATTAATACTAACCTAATACAGATTGATCCTTTCTTAGCGACCACTGTTTGTCGTCTTCGCACTGAGTACTTCCTCCGTCAATACCTAAAATATTAAAAAATTGATAAAGTATCAATAATTTACAAATACAAAAAATCATTTTAATTATTATTGATTTTTGAAAAAAATTATAACAATAGATATGTGTTGTAATAATAATATGAAATGTTATATTGTGAAAATATTATTGAGCTTGTTTTTATATTGGCATTGTTTAAAACAAAAACTTTAACACAACAATTGTATAAATATTATTGGCAGTACGTGTTTGATAACCGACGGATCAACACGTGTGTAAACCGTCCACGAGTGTGCTTTTACAGCTTACGATAGCAAACATATTACGACACTTACTTCGATAACGGGTAATTATATGATTATTTAATAATTATAATACGCCTAAACGTCTTCCTAATGAGCTCCAATAATCGGTGCTCACAGCCCAGAGAAACTCTTTCAAATAGAACACCATCTTCAGTTTCCCTAAATATAGAAAATGTCATCCAAAATAAACCAAATGTTCAGACAAAAGTAAAAACTAATACCAAAACAGTTACAAATACTTCGCCTCACACACCTATCAATAACAAAACTGGTTTGAGTCTTGTTACAAACTACACTACTACTACACATACACCCCTATCTCTTCTGCCACCACACACTTTTCCATACATACATCTGATGACAGCCACGCAACACCTAAAGATAACATATTATCTACCGATAAAAATATAAACAATAAACTGAACTATGCCTTAGTCACGGCCAACTCAAACACGCCGAAAAGGGAACAGGCTATTGTTCTTCATCCGGTCGGCGGATTATTACTGAAAGATTACATCATTGCTATGGGACAAATTATTTCTCCTTGCAACATTATATTCGTATCTAAAATTTCTATGAGTCGTGTATGCGTATTCTTATCTAGTGAACAAATACTATACTCCCTATTAGAAAAAACTCAAAACATAATACAAATAAACCAGCAAGAAATTCCTAAACGTAGACTTCTCAATCCAGCCAAAAGAATAATAATATCAAATGTATGCCCCTCCATCCCTAACCAGATAATACTGTACGCACTTGAGCAGATTAACATAACACCAATATCTGAAATAAATTATCTCAAGGCTGGCATAAAAGAAGCAGGATATGAACATATATTAAGTTTTAGACGTCAAATCTACATTAAACACGAAGATATCTCAAAGCTTTCCGGATCGTTATTAATGAATACAAATGAAACAAATTTCAGAATTTTTTTACTGACGATACAATTACATGTAAGTCAATAGGGCACACATCTATGACCTGCAATAAAAATATTACAGACAACAAAAATCCCACTCAGTCGCTCAACCAGCAGAATAACCTAACACAACATTCAAATGTATTCATAGACGATAACCTTGAATTATTAGAAAACACCCTACCTCCAGTAATTCCACCTTTTAATGCACAACTCATAAAAAACCAAATAAAATGGTCAGATGACGCTCTCTACCCTCCACTCACCAGCACAGTCTTGAAAAATCCAGAATCGACACAACACATTTCAACTTTAGTAGATAGCCCCCAACAGCTAGTAAGCACTGAAAACCTCGAAGAAACCACATTTATCGCTACTCTTCAAGACCAAATCAAAAGACCTCTATCTGAAACAAAATCTCAACAACCTCCCTCCTCTTCTATATCAATTGTTTGTTAACATATTATATTCATGTGCAAAATGTATTATAAATATTATTACATTCAATTACCATTATATAAAATTCTATTTTTGTATAAACTTTGTAAGTTAGTAATCTGTACTAGCACAGCAAGTACTAAGTCATCCTGTTGTAGAAATTTGAACACATTATTTTATAAAACTTCAAAACATGAAAAATATGACTATCAAAATATACGAGCAGATTATGTAAGAGTAAGTAAATATTAATAACATACTCATAGTAGGGTCAATAGGGATACCTATTGTTATCATCGCATTTATTGCAGTATATTATTATTCAGTCATAATTAATAATCATATTTGAATTTTAAAATATCAAAACTTGACTTAGTATTCCCTACACATAATAAGTTTAAATAATTTTTGAGGTATTATACTATTATTATTATACTTCCATTACTAAAATATTGAAATAGTTGCAGATTCTAGTTTATTATAAATTTATTTATTTATTTTCTTGCATAGGTAATATTTTATAAAACTGTTATTTTCAAAGTTGTTAATAAACCAAGTTGATACTATAGGTACCTAACTAGTTTAAAAAAATAGTATGTATTGATCAACATAGCATGATAGCTGTCTCTGTATTATCTTAACCAAGAATACATTAATCCAACATAATATACATGATTGTCTATTGCAGTAATATATTATGAATTTTAAATATTTTATTTTATTTTTTTTATATGACGAACGATTTGTAATTTTTTCTTGTGTTTCAAAACCACGGAATATATTAAATGTCAATGTATAATTCACAAAATTACTAGGTTCACGAAAAATAATTGTACATAAACCTACATACGTAATGTTTAAAAACATATGTGCAAATAAAATACATTTCCGTTAAAAAGTATGTCACTGTTTTCTTAGTTTTAACTATGAAAATTTAAGTTCTTTTTATGTTTGAAACGAAATATACCATTTGTCGAAGCAGCACTAATAAAAATCACCATAATAAAAACGCAAATTATGATATTTTGTAAAATTCATAACTGTGTAACGTTCCTTTATTGATATTATTTTTGTTACCATCACTTTTTAATTATTTGATTATTATAAGCATAAAGAACATTCACATCACCACCACCACTACACTGTCCAATAAGCTGTTTAAGTATAAAATAATTCCGAAATATATTTTATTTAGAAATTATAATATACTATTACTATTACTGGTACTAGTTATGTCATATTATTGAATAAAATCATAACACACAACAAAATCATGTATAATACAATATTATTATGAAGGGTTTACTTTTGTAGTCATCGGGGCGCGCTCTTGCAGAAAATACAATATACATTATTTCTATTTTCAAAAAATAAATTACAAGCAGATCGCATAAATAACATCTATTCAAATTCGAAAACCGTGAATTACAAATGATTATGTTTAAATTATACCTAATGATAAGGTACAAAAAAATAATATGGGCTTTTTGTCTATACATTATTTTTTAAATAATTGATTAAATGCCTTATTTATGTTATTAAAATAATAATTTTCCTTTTCTTTAAAAGCACCTTAATGTAAAAATTGAAACGCTGTTGCCCTATAAATTACTATAAGCTCAAAAATAGTTAAAACATATTAGAATATTAATTTATCATACAATGAAAAAGAAAATATAAACATTTGGAAAAAATGTCAAGTATCTACCAACTATTCAATTTTTTTTAAAACAAAATAATGATATTAAAAATTGTACCAGGAGAAAAAATAGAAATATTTATTTATTATAGTATAATTATGTATTGTTACTGTCTTACAAATCTATAGTTAACATAGCTAATATTGGCGTTCAATAGATTGTGTTATGTTAAATTTAAATACTTAATTATTCGATTAAACGGATCTATTACGAAAGTTAAAACTTAAAAGTATGAATATTATCTGAGCATAATACGTTGGATTTTTGTCAATATTTTAATTGTTAAATAAGATATGGATATTGTAAAGATGCTACTAAGACGGAGCAATACATGTTAGTATATAGTTTCTTTTTAAGTACCATAATAAGTTATCAACAAATATAATGACTGGTATTTTTTGCTATGTATTATTTTCTAAAATCATATTTAAATGTATTACTTTGCGTACCTATACCATAAAAAAAAAATAATTTCCCTTATAATCTAATATAATTATGTAATGTTTATATCCTTAGGTTATTTTACTTATGGCAGCGCATTAAATTAAAACCGGAAAGTTCTTCAGCACTACAACAATAGATTGTAACACATTTTCTAAAGTCATCAAAATCCGTCATACTTCCAAATCAGTGACACGTATCAACGCTATAGAAGCTGAAGAACTTGCAACTAGAAATATTCGAATGGGTACATAATATGTTTTTAACCGGTTAATATGTTTTTGGGTACGACAATAGATAACCCAATACCAAGATACCAGCTGCTATTATGTTACATATTATGGTAACAAACATAACAATATAAAACGTCTTCATCTATTTCTATAAATTAATAATTTATTATACCAAGTAATATTTAATGGTTATTGTAATAACTCGTTTATGAATTAGTTAATCAGCATACAATTTATTATTTATTTATTTATTAATGATTACAAATGAAACAAATTTCAGAATTTTTTTACTGACGATACAATTACATGTAAGTCAATAGGGCACACATCTATGACCTGCAATAAAAATATTACAGACAACAAAAATCCCACTCAGTCGCTCAACCAGCAGAATAACCTAACACAACATTCAAATGTATTCATAGACGATAACCTTGAATTATTAGAAAACACCCTACCTCCAGTAATTCCACCTTTTAATGCACAACTCATAAAAAACCAAATAAAATGGTCAGATGACGCTCTCTACCCTCCACTCACCAGCACAGTCTTGAAAAATCCAGAATCGACACAACACATTTCAACTTTAGTAGATAGCCCCCAACAGCTAGTAAGCACTGAAAACCTCGAAGAAACCACATTTATCGCTACTCTTCAAGACCAAATCAAAAGACCTCTATCTGAAACAAAATCTCAACAACCTCCCTCCTCTTCTATATCAATTGTTTGTTAACATATTATATTCATGTGCAAAATGTATTTTAAATATTATTACATTCAATTACCATTATATAAAATTCTATTTTTGTATAAACTTTGTAAGTTAGTAATCTGTACTAGCACAGCAAGTACTAAGTCATCCTGTTGTAGAAATTTGAACACATTATTTTATAAAACTTCAAAACATGAAAAATATGACTATCAAAATATACGAGCAGATTATGTAAGAGTAAGTAAATATTAATAACATACTCATAGTAGGGTCAATAGGGATACCTATTGTTATCATCGCATTTATTGCAGTATATTATTATTCAGTCATAATTAATAATCATATTTGAATTTTAAAATATCAAAACTTGACTTAGTATTCCCTACACATAATAAGTTTAAATAATTTTTGAGGTATTATACTATTATTATTATACTTCCATTACTAAAATATTGAAATAGTTGCAGATTCTAGTTTATTATAAATTTATTTATTTATTTTCTTGCATAGGTAATATTTTATAAAACTGTTATTTTCAAAGTTGTTAATAAACCAAGTTGATACTATAGGTACCTAACTAGTTTAAAAAAATAGTATGTATTGATCAACATAGCATGATAGCTGTCTCTGTATTATCTTAACCAAGAATACATTAATCCAACATAATATACATGATTGTCTATTGCAGTAATATATTATGAATTTTAAATATTTTATTTTATTTTTTTATATGACGAACGATTTGTAATTTTTTCTTGTGTTTCAAAACCACGGAATATATTAAATGTCAATGTATAATTCACAAAATTACTAGGTTCACGAAAAATAATTGTACATAAACCTACATACGTAATGTTTAAAAACATATGTGCAAATAAAATACATTTCCGTTAAAAAGTATGTCACTGTTTTCTTAGTTTTAACTATGAAAATTTAAGTTCTTTTTATGTTTGAAACGAAATATACCATTTGTCGAAGCAGCACTAATAAAAATCACCATAATAAAAACGCAAATTATGATATTTTGTAAAATTCATAACTGTGTAACGTTCCTTTATTGATATTATTTTTGTTACCATCACTTTTTAATTATTTGATTATTATAAGCATAAAGAACATTCACATCACCACCACCACTACACTGTCCAATAAGCTGTTTAAGTATAAAATAATTCCGAAATATATTTTATTTAGAAATTATAATATACTATTACTATTACTGGTACTAGTTATGTCATATTATTGAATAAAATCATAACACACAACAAAATCATGTATAATACAATATTATTATGAAGGGTTTACTTTTGTAGTCATCGGGGCGCGCTCTTGCAGAAAATACAATATACATTATTTCTATTTTCAAAAAATAAATTACAAGCAGATCGCATAAATAACATCTATTCAAATTCGAAAACCGTGAATTACAAATGATTATGTTTAAATTATACCTAATGATAAGGTACAAAAAAATAATATGGGCTTTTTGTCTATACATTATTTTTTAAATAATTGATTAAATGCCTTATTTATGTTATTAAAATAATAATTTTCCTTTTCTTTAAAAGCACCTTAATGTAAAAATTGAAACGCTGTTGCCCTATAAATTACTATAAGCTCAAAAATAGTTAAAACATATTAGAATATTAATTTATCATACAATGAAAAAGAAAATATAAACATTTGGAAAAAATGTCAAGTATCTACCAACTATTCAATTTTTTTTAAAACAAAATAATGATATTAAAAATTGTACCAGGAGAAAAAATAGAAATATTTATTTATTATAGTATAATTATGTATTGTTACTGTCTTACAAATCTATAGTTAACATAGCTAATATTGGCGTTCAATAGATTGTGTTATGTTAAATTTAAATACTTAATTATTCGATTAAACGGATCTATTACGAAAGTTAAAACTTAAAAGTATGAATATTATCTGAGCATAATACGTTGGATTTTTGTCAATATTTTAATTGTTAAATAAGATATGGATATTGTAAAGATGCTACTAAGACGGAGCAATACATGTTAGTATATAGTTTCTTTTTAAGTACCATAATAAGTTATCAACAAATATAATGACTGGTATTTTTTGCTATGTATTATTTTCTAAAATCATATTTAAATGTATTACTTTGCGTACCTATACCATAAAAAAAAAATAATTTCCCTTATAATCTAATATAATTATGTAATGTTTATATCCTTAGGTTATTTTACTTATGGCAGCGCATTAAATTAAAACCGGAAAGTTCTTCAGCACTACAACAATAGATTGTAACACATTTTCTAAAGTCATCAAAATCCGTCATACTTCCAAATCAGTGACACGTATCAACGCTATAGAAGCTGAAGAACTTGCAACTAGAAATATTCGAATGGGTACATAATATGTTTTTAACCGGTTAATATGTTTTTGGGTACGACAATAGATAACCCAATACCAAGATACCAGCTGCTATTATGTTACATATTATGGTAACAAACATAACAATATAAAACGTCTTCATCTATTTCTATAAATTAATAATTTATTATACCAAGTAATATTTAATGGTTATTGTAATAACTCGTTTATGAATTAGTTAATCAGCATACAATTTATTATTTATTTATTTATTAATGATTACAAATGAAACAAATTTCAGAATTTTTTTACTGACGATACAATTACATGTAAGTCAATAGGGCACACATCTATGACCTGCAATAAAAATATTACAGACAACAAAAATCCCACTCAGTCGCTCAACCAGCAGAATAACCTAACACAACATTCAAATGTATTCATAGACGATAACCTTGAATTATTAGAAAACACCCTACCTCCAGTAATTCCACCTTTTAATGCACAACTCATAAAAACCAAATAAAATGGTCAGATGACGCTCTCTACCCTCCACTCACCAGCACAGTCTTGAAAAATCCAGAATCGACACAACACATTTCAACTTTAGTAGATAGCCCCCAACAGCTAGTAAGCACTGAAAACCTCGAAGAAACCACATTTATCGCTACTCTTCAAGACCAAATCAAAAGACCTCTATCTGAAACAAAATCTCAACAACCTCCCTCCTCTTCTATAACAATCCAACAACCAGACAAAAAAATAGCAAAAGTATTACCTCGGTCTAACTCATATATTAAGCTAAATGTTAAAAACTTCGATAGCACCTTACAATTAACAGAGCCCTTCTTCTCTAGTACGGATAACAATAGTTCTATTAAATACCTGCAATTTAAATATATTATAGAACATTTTGGAAATAAACAAATTAATATACATACATTATGCGAAGATATAGGCTCAAACATACCATTAATTCTAGAAACAATAGAATTAATCAGCCTTCTCATCAATGATCGTTCTATGAAAACAAAGTTAACCAAATTATCAAACCTATTATTCCAAATCCAACCTCCTCAGGACAACAGTGAATCCCTTTAAAATTAATTACTACCAATTTAAACTATTCTCAACAAATATATATTTATATGTTTAAAAAAAAAACCTTATGAACATAATTCAGTGGAATATAGATGGATTCTATAAACGCAATATAGACATTCAACGAATAATATCCGACTTTAATCCTAATATATTATGTTTCCAAGAACAAATTTAAAATTTTCGCAGTCAAGTCATATTAAACATTATAATGGATTTTTCAAAAATCGTATAAATCACGGCCGAGCAAGTGGCGGTGTAGCTATATTTATTAAGAATAATGTAGAAAGTAAAGAAATTAACCTTAATACACACCTCGAAGCCATAGTAATTACTGCAAAATTCCATAAACAAATATGTATACTTATTACATATACTTACCTAATAGCACTCCATTCACACAACAAGACCTAATGCTAATAACAACTCAACTACCCAAACCCTTTATTATCGTAGGAGACTTTAACAGTCGTAACACTCTATGGGGATCCATATACACCGATAATCGAGGCAAAACCATGGAACATTTTATAGATCACTCTGATCTAATACTTCTCAATAACGGTAACCCTATAAGACTCAATCCTATCAACGAGAATCTTTCTGTAATTGATCTTTCTATCGCTACCCCTACAATTGCGCCAGACATAGAATGGGACCCACTTACCTCTTATAATGGAAGCGACCATTGGCCAATAATACTTAAACTATCTCATCTAATTCTCCAACCTGAACCAATAAATAAATGGAGACTAAAAAATCCAAACTGGGAGCTTTTCTCTTCTCTTGTAGATCACGCACTACAAAATTCTCAGACTAATGAAGTAAATCTTATAACTCCGGACATAAATCAAAATAAAATTGATGAACTCGTCCTAAATCTAACAAACTCCATCATCGAAGCAGCCACCGTCGCAATAGGAAAATCCAACCGCCAATTAACCATAAAATAGTCCCTTGGTAGAAGGATGAGTGTAAAACATATATAAAAATTATGAAATAGCTTTAAATCGTTTTGAAAAAACCAGGTTACTAGCAGGCCATATTCTTTTAAAGAAAGCTCGAGCCGAATTCTAAAAAAAAATAAAACTTCCTCCTGGAATAATTTTACTTCAACTATCAATAACCATACTTATTCATCTACGCTCTGGAACAAAATTAGAGCATTCAAAGGCATATATACTACGAACATGAGAATATTCAAGTGGAATTATCATCAACTTGCGATATTGCTCAATCTTTTGCTAATTATTTCCAAGCTAATAGTAGCAATTCAAATTTCGATAATGATTTCGCCATATACAAAAGAGCCAAAGACGAATCCTTCAACATAAATTCATACATACGCAATAATAATAATGAGTATAATCTCCCGCTTACAATTGAAGAGCTACACTCTGAATTAGGCAACTGTTCCAGTAAAAGCCCAGGGCCTGATGATATCCCATATATTTTCATTAAAAACCTTTCAATATTCGCACTCAATAAAATACTTACAATCTACAACCTCATTTGGGTTCACGGAACACTTCCTATTAAATGGCACCAAGCAATAGTTATACCCATCCTAAAGGCAAATAAAAACAAATTTTAAATCAACAGCTACCGCCCAATTTCTCTCACTTGCACTCTTTGTAAACTACTGGAAAAAATTGTAAATAGGCGCCTTGTCTGGTATCTTGAAACGTCACATAAATTCATCAAACAACAATACGGTTTTCGTCGTCACCACTCAACACAATATGTTCTCGCTACTCTTCATACCAATATAAGCGAATCCATTAAGAAAAAACAACACACCATCCTTGTCGCCCTCGACCTGGAAAAAGCTTATGATATGGTCTGGGAAAATAGAGTAATTGATATTCTGTCCAGCTGGTCCATAGACGGTAACATGTTAAAATTCTTACATAACTTCCTCGCTGACCGAACAATTCAAGTCAAAGTCAATAATGTCCTCTCCGAACATACAGCAATAGAAAATGGACTTCAACAAGGATCGGTAATTAGTGTAACACTATTCCTAGTTGCCATCAATGATATCTTTAGCGACATACAAAAACCCGTGAAGCAGTGGCGAAGCGTCATAGGAGACAAAGAGACAATGTCTCCCCACTTAGAAATTAGAACACGGGACAAATAAATAATTATTATTTTGTTTTATACAATATTTAAAAATGTGAATTTTATTTTATATTATAAAATATTAAAATATATGATGTATGTTTCAGTATTTGTTAAAATCGGTTTTTCGTTATAAAGTTATAGAATTCTTAAAATAGATTAGATGCACGCGATACGGGCATACGGCGGCGATACAGCCGTGCGTACGTGTTGGCGATACGGGTCATTTCAAATACGGTATTATATCTAAATCTAAAAGACGTTGCGACGCATTGTCTCACAAATATAGGTGCGCGGGTACAAGGGAAATGTTAATGTGAGTGGGGATTACTATGTACTCGATGAGACAAGTCTCGCCGTTCGTAATTACCTCAATCCTCAATAAACGTCGCCGTCGCATTGTCACGCCGCGCAATCGTAATGTCGTACGACTGTTTTACAATATTTATTATTTCTTATTGTAATTGTAATTAATTGTCCTCGTAATTCATAATGGCTGACGATTTAATTAATTCCATTTTGGACGATGGAATTAATAATTATTCATACGAAAAAAAATATGAACTTAAAAATAAAAAACCATGTCCCTTATTGCATTTAACAATAGCTGACGGAAAAACAACTAGAAAATTTCAATTCGTGTGGTATTCAAAATATAAATGGCTTACTGGTAGTCAGGTAAGAAATAAACTATATTGTTTTTACTGCTTATTATTAAGAGGAGAGAAAACCTGGAGCAACGAAGGTGTGTCAAATATAAAAAATTTCGAACGAAAAGCAAACAAACATGCTATTTCTGAAAGGCATCTCGTTTGTCAGGAACAATTTAAGTTACTTGGTAAAAATATAATTGATCATGCACTATCGGAAGGGCGACGCTTGCAAGCCATAAAATATAATGAACAAGTTGGCATTAACCGTCGCATATTAGCTCGATTAATTCATGTTGTGTGTTATTTGGGGAAACAAGAGTTAGCTTTCCGAGGACACGATGAACGAAAAAGCTCATTAAGTAAGGGTAATTATTTAGAGCTATTAGAACTCTTATCGCAAGAAGAACAAATACTCAAAGAACATTTTTTGTCTAACTCTTTATTTAAAGGAACGTCTAGTGATGTGCAAAATGATTTAATTGCTTGTATTACAGATGTCGTAAATACTAAAATAATGAATGATTTAAAATGTGCAAATTTTGTGTCTATACAAGCCGACGAAACTACCGATGTATCGTGCAAATCACAAATGAGTATTATTTTAAGATACGTTGTTGACAACAACATTGAAGAGAGATTTATAGGTTTTTTTGATGTATCAAAAGATAAAAGTGCTGTTGGGCTCTCAAATATTTTATTGGCAGAAATAACCAAATGGAATATAAACGATAAAATTATATGTCAGACTTATGATGGAGCGGCCGTCATGGCTGGAAACCAAAATGGAGTCCAAGCCATTATTAAAAAAACTTATCCAAAAGCCCTATTTATTTACTGCTATGCCCATCAACTGAACCTAATTTTTTTACATGGGTCAAAAAATATTAAGTCCGTCCGTATTTTTATAAGCGACCTTACAATGTTTCACACATTTTTCAGTAGATCACCAAAACGAACTGAGCTGCTTCGGGAAAAAGGTTTTAAGTTGCCAAAAAGTTGTGAAACAAGGTGGAATTACCATTCAAGAGCAGCAGCTACTATAAGTACACATTTTAAAGAACTACAAAAAGCGATATCGTATGTAACAGAGGGGGAAGACTGGGATCCGATTTCTATAAGTACAGCGTATGGGTTACTGCATAAATTATCAAATCAAAAATTTGTGTATTTATTATGTCTGTTTCATCGAATATTTATATACTCGGATCATGTATTTTTAATACTTCAAACAAAATGCACTGCGGATGTACAAACTTGCATAAATGAAATAAAAAATTTATCTACACAATTATCAGCTATGAGAAATGACCAAAATACTATAACCGAGTGTTGCGAGTCTGCAATGGAATTGAATAACGAACTTCAATATACAGACAAAGATATAAATAGTCTCAAAAATCTGACGTATGAAATATTGGACTCAATAATTATCCAAACTGAAGTTCGATTTCAAGATTTTCACGTTTTGAAATTTATTGAGCTCGCAAACAACAATGAGTTTATTAATTACAAAAAACATTTTCCAATTGAGAAACTAAATCAACTACTAAAAGTTTTCCCAGGAGTATTCGAACAAGAGAGATTACAAAATGAATTAACAGTTATTTACAATGATAATAACAAACATCTTCCACCAAAAGAATTGCTGAATTATATTATTAAAGGTTGGTACATAATCATTATTATTTTTAAAATCTATGTATTTAATTATAATATAATCATATTTGTTTCAGCTGAGTTACAAGAAGTGTACGTAGAGCTTACAAAATTGTTACAATTAATTTTGTGTATTCCTGTAACAACGGCTTCTAGTGAAAGAAGTATGAGTACTTTAAAAAGAATCAAGACGTTTCTAAGAAATACAATGACACACGATAGATTCTCAAATTTGTGTACTATGGCTATCGAGAAGAAAATGTTGAGTGAATTAGCCACTGACCCAACATTTATTGACAATGTCATTGACTTATTTTCTAAGACAAAAAATAGAAAAATAGATTTAACGTATAAATTAACGTAAATTTGTTTTTAAACTTCATGTTAATGCGAGTTGCACATATACAGTTTATTATATTACATTTTATTTTGTTTTGTTGGTTATAATTTATAAATTATAATACATTTGTTTTATTACATCAAATATTATTATTTTGGAAGTTTTTAAATATAATTTAATTTTGTTTTTAGTTTTTGAACATTTATTTATTACCGTTTAGATAATGGCCATAGTTGCCGGGTTCAAGAAAAAAAGAGGGGGTCTAGGCGTATTAGTGCCATTTTTTTTTCAGTGTCTCCCCAACCAAAAACCTCAAGCCTCGCTACTGCCGTGAAGTATACTTTATTCGCAGATGATTGCAATATTTACTGTAGCGGAACCGAATCCCGGACCACCGTAGCTCATTTACAAAACTCCATAAACTTACTAACACGATGGTCCTCGAAATCCGGCTTTAAATTCTCACCATTAAAACCCAATGCATAATATTTAATAAAAAGAAAAATAACCTTTTACATCACATCTACATCAATAATATCCCAACAATATATACAGACAACATCTGTATACTTGGAATGATATTTGATAGCAAATTCTCGTGGACACCTCACCTCAAAAAACTTAAAATAAACTGCAATACCAAGATGAAAATCATAAAAACTCTCTCCCACCTTACATGGGGAGCTGAAAAAGATAGCCTACTTCTAATTTATAAAGCATTAATATTTTTACGAATGGATTACGGCTCTATAATATATAACTCAGCCAAACCAAACACCATACCTCAACCCAATTCATAATCAAGCAATTCGACTAGCTATAGGTGCTTTTCGTACAAGCCCCATAGATAGTATATTATGTATTTCAGGAGAACCTCCACTACAAATAAGAAGAAATAAAGAAATTTTTAAATATGTTACAAAAAAACTTAGGTATACTCACCAAGCAACATACCATCTATTCAATTCACCAACCCAAACAAGACAACCAAAAGATCCAGCAACAATTATGGAAACATATTTACGCATATGTACAGTCTCAAATTTCCATTTTAAAATCGAGACAACATCTCCATTTCTATCAACTCCATTCTGGCTGTATTATCCCAAGATTCACACCCAACTATCTCAACTGAATAAAAACTCAAATCCCCATTCCATTATCGCCTCATATTTCAGAGAAATTATAAGTTCAGATTTTTACGACTTTAATCTTTTTTACACAGATGCATCCAAAAATATTAATGGTACAGGTTGTGCATTCATTTCTGGTGCTTTTAAAAAACTCTATAAACTCCCTACTGAGACTAGCATCTTCACCGCAGAAATTATAGCCATCAAAGAAGCAGTTATTCATGCCGAATCTATTCCCATGAATAAATCACTTATCATAAGCGACTCTCTCAGTGCCCTAACTTCTCTCCTATCAACTAACCAGTCTAATGAAATCTCCCAACAAATACTCAACATAACGTCTAAATCAAATAATATTATCGAGTTCATGTGGGTCCCTTCTCATACTGGCATCACTGGGAATGAAGAAGTTAACCTATTAGCAAACCAAGCTATACTATCCACTGATTCAAATGAAATTAAATCACTACCATATAAAGACCTATTGAGAATAGGCCATACAATAGCTCTCCAACAGTGGCAATCCCAGTGGGACTGCATAACAAATAATAAATTAAAAAATATAAAAAAGACCATCAAAAAATGGCGTCCTCCCACTAACACAGCACGTCTAGTAGACATTGCCACCACTAGAGCTAGAATCGGCCACACACGGCTCACCCATTCTTATTTATTTAACCCACAAGAATAACAGCCAATCTGCCATCAATGCAATGACATTTTGTCAATCGAGCATATCACACTTCAATGCCCTATGTTTAATGAAGAACGAAAAATTTTAAGTCACCCCACTAATATGGAGGAAGCATTAGGGGAAGCCAACGTTGACGCAATTTTTAATTTTTACAGATTCATTAATCTTATAAACCTATTATAATATCCCAAATGTAAATACTTATGTATATATACTTTTAAAATGTAAAACATTATTTATTTTATGATATTGTAATATTGTATATTGTATCTTTTATATTGTAATCTTATCTACCATATCTAAAATTCTAAGTTAATTTAACAGTGTATAAGCTAATGACCATAGATGTCGACGCCTTTATTATTAAAAAAAAAAAAAAAAAAAATATTATGGCCACAAAAAAAATAAAATGTATCATCAATTATTTATAGAAGTTATGTTAAATTAGAAATAGTGAGAATATAACTAAATATTTACTTTAAATATTTTTATTCTAGAAAATGTTTTTTTAAAGTTATAATTTTTGGAATATCTACTGATCGAAATTATATTCTATATTTTTTAGCTGTATAATAAGTACAGTTGTAAGTCAATTTTGTTTATTTATTTTTATTTTATTATTCTTTTGAAAAATATTTTATTTTGTGATTTTTCCTGAAGGAAAGAAAAATATGTTAATCTTCAAAATTAAGAGTATTTTTATACCGTACATGAGCTTCCAATTTTAAAAAATAAATAAATTAGATTTTCAGTGAATTAAGAGGTAAAATTAAACGATGAGTAATATTTACATACGGTACATAGAGTATAACTATCTAGTATTGCTAACGCTGCAAAACTAATAACTGACAGTGTAAAATTAATTGATAACATAACATGTATAAAAAAAAGCTCTACTATTTGTCCAAAATTTTCGTAGATCAAAATACTTTTATGAATATTCTGCTTAATAAATGTGAAGCTCAAAAAACGATAACAATAAAAATTAGTTAATAATATTTTTTTTTAATGATTTAAAATTATAGAAAAGAAATATTTTTATAGACGTTAGTGTTTTTGAAATTATGAGTGTCTTATATTAATCTAATCATCTCGTATATCTCTTAATAATAATAAAATTCAAAGGTATTTATAATCTAATACTTATGACTTACTTGAATCAGATGTAAAATTATTTCTCCCCCTACGGGCTCATTGCAGTATATAACACTATAATAGGAATATACTATTATTGCCAACGATTTTTATGTTTGGTACACTCAGTAGTTTAATAGTTAATTTGATAGCCCGCAGGTCACGTTCATTAAAGGGAAATGTCTCGGAGCAAATAAAAATTATATTATAAATACAAATAAGATATACGATATTATAGTAAAATAGTTGTGTTTGTTTTATATATAGTGAAAATATGAATACCATAATGAAATGGTGTAAAATCCGATGTTTATATTAAAAGTTAGTTAAAAAAATAATTTTATTATAAACGATTAATACAGTTTCTAAATATTATACTCCTATGTACCCTACAACTTCTTTCACTCTATTTCTCTAGTTCTTATTTTAATAACATTATTTTACATAAACTATAGTATGACGTATACTTAAAATCAACTTTCCAATCGAATACTCCAATAAAATATTGAGAAATTCTTCAGTAATTTCTATTAAATAAGTAGTCATCACTTTGTGGTCATGGTATTTATCGAATCCAATCCTAAAATGAGATGCTTATGATGCTGCGAATACGATAGCCAGTATGCACGATTAGAAAACTCCACAGAACGTTGATGGTATTCAATGTTCATATTATGCATAATCGTGCTGATTGGTATCAATCAATGAATTGTGTAATGAAGATACAATATGACTGTTAATGTAGTACACACTTTCTGCAATGATATTTTTTCTCGAAGTTTTTAAAACAGTAAGCTAACAGAATAGTCCTGAACAAATTATTGTAATATACAATATTTAGTTTTATTATTAAAAAGCCAGAACAATTTTTATAACCGATTATTATAGCCAATGTGACGATTATCATTAAGAACATGTTCAACATAAGAACATCAAGTTTGTCATTTGAAAACAAAAATTAATAATCTGTATTCTTAAAGTTAGGTTTAGCGCCTTTTTTCTCAAAACATTTCATAATTTCATTCCTTCAAAATCTCATTTTATCGACGCATCTTTTAAATCCAATTTTAAAGTTCTATTTACCCTCATGTAACTCGTATACTACTTGAAAATAATATTACTATTTATTTAATAAATCTCTATAGCTGTTATTGTGTGTTTGCCAATTTAGAGGAATATTGTAAGTACAATGTGTTTATACTTCATGGGCTTTACTTTTATTATGTATTCAATTTCTTTGGTCGTTTTTAATCTCATATATCCAGTGCTACCAGTGCTAACCTTTTATTCACTACTGAGCTAATATTTTTGTACAGTGGTCAATGAGAAGGAAAGCTAAGTTATTTTAATATTATCTTTATCCGTGCACTTAATTTTTATAAACATATTATATTACATGTTATATGATAAAATAAAAAATATAAACTATTGTCAATAAATAAGAACCCATGGTTATAAACTACGATTCGAGATTATAAAAAAAAACAATAATTTAATATTTAATACATATTATATTATTAATATTTGTCGAGTGCCACTACTGGGTAGCTACTCACCTCAAACATTCAAGCCCATATCTACCTGTCGCGCTCACGTGCTTATTGTAAACAATTTTTACATTTTATAAATCCTATTAAATGTTAAATAATTATTATTAATATACAAGATAATACTATAATATTCACAAATTAAAAAGTTATAACTATTTAAGTATTTCAATTTCAATTTGTTAATATACAGGTGAAGTGTATGAGGGA
Organism: Rhopalosiphum maidis; assembly: GCF_003676215.2. NCBI lineage: Eukaryota > Metazoa > Arthropoda > Insecta > Hemiptera > Aphididae > Rhopalosiphum > Rhopalosiphum maidis. The sequence goes on from NC_040878.1 coordinate 16,745,234, forward strand.
CGCAATAAAATATTGGAGGAGATAATTTGGTTAAAATATAGAAATGTAAAAAATATCTGCGTATTATACAACGTAAAATTCCTTAGACTTTAAAAAGTATAAATTATATTTCAATTATTAAATTGCTAATGCAACTTTAAGAACCAACTACAAAAATTACAGAATAAATATTCAGGAAAAAAATGTACGTTAAATGTAAACTAAATACATCATTATAGTAACTTACCCAATGACAAAGTGCACAGACTTAGTCACCTACTAGCTATATAGCGGTTTTTATTTAGCAACTTCTATGTAAATTTAGTGGCCCCAATATTATTTTAAATACTTATGACAAATTTCTGAATAATAATAGGCATACTTACTTACTTACCACCCACCCCAACTCACACGAGGTTCAATAACTCCGTCTTAACAATTTCAATTTTCAAGTCTCATTAATGGTCTGAACGAACTGAATCATATCATAAAATATATCCTTTTTAATTTATATACTGATTATCCTACTGTGCAATTTATGCTTCATAACGTTTTAGGGACGTTATTATACGAGTGTTTAATTATTAACGTTGCTTTATAACATAAGCACGATATCACCTGTTTGTTTTGTGTGCTATACAAAGTTATAAACAGTGAAGTACTACATGAAACGTACCATAGATATTTTTGTGTGCTGTTTATATTTCCAAAAAATCTGGTACACATAATACGTACCAGTATCGTTAATCTGTTTTATTAATTTTAATGAAATCATGAAGAATCTGTTAAGAGTCATAAAACTTCTATATATAAATACCAATTCTAGTTTTAAAGGGTTTTCGATTTTTTGCGGTTTAGTTCTAGGCATGTAATTTTATTCTGATACATATAATATAAATTTAAACAAGACATTTAAAAGTATACAAGGTGAAGCAATTAAAATACTAATAATGATTTTAAAAAGTTAAAACTTTTCTAATAACAAGTTATACATAATTTGAAAAAAAATTATTTAGTATCAAAAATGATAAATACTAAAATAATTAATAAAATAAATATTTTTAAATAATATTATTATTTCAATAATTTTAATTTTCAGAAAATTTGACCGCTAAAATAACATTAATTAATTCAATGCCAATATTTTAAATAGTTTAAAAGTAATATTATAAAATTCTCACTGATAATTATAAGATGCGCGAAGATAAAAAAAAAAAACAATAGTAATAAAACCATACAATTTTAAATTAAATTGTAATACATCCAACTGTTGACGTATCTCGTCATGTATTGGGGAATTTTTTCGTATGTTTTTGATGTGATGAGGAGCGTGTAGGTCGTAATTTATCTATCCATATTCAGATATTCCAACCAAGAGCTAATATGCCGCAACGGAATTGAAGGAAAAAATAATTTGGACCTGCAGAGTCGTAATATAGTATAATATGTATTATTTATCTTCAATCATTTATTATAATATAAGTATTGCATGTACTGATGTAATTACATATTTTGTTATTCGAGTTCAAATGGTTGGAACCCGACAAAAATACCCAGAGATTATCGTTATACTGCACCTACAGTAAATGTCGAGTGTAGAGCGGAGGACAAGATTTTGAGAGAGTTCGCTGTATAATGGATGTGTGACTTATATTATCTTAAAGTAACGTATAGACAGTTAAATGTGTTTTGTTCATGGATGTAAAAATAATAAATTGAAATAAAAACAATCGAAAATCATTGATTGTATACTATTTAGGTAATTATAATTTTATCAATAAGTGTTCATGCAATAAATAATAAGTATAAGAGAATGTGTTAATATTTAAATACTATTATTATTATTGGCCACTTAAGGTCAACGTTATTATTATTTACTTATTTAAGATTATTATTAAATTGTTGACGTTTATATTTTTTATTTACTGATAATAAATTGTTTAGTTTATTTGCACACAAAGTTTTACAATTTTATTAAGATAAAGTACCTACTTCCAGTAAAATTTATTAAGTTTAACTATATTATTATAATAATATGTAGTAGCAATGATGTTTATTAAACTATCTTTATGGTTGCGATGGCAAATTAATTGTATTTAAATAATGTGCTGCTTATATATTTTGTATTAAATCAAGTAAATAACATAAAAATAAATACATTTTTTATTTCTCATCTTTTTTAATTAAAAATATTTAACGCTTTAGGAATTGTTGTATTTATTAAATTATTATTCTATAATACAATATTATAGTGTATTTTGTACTAACTTTTTTGTAATTTAGTTGTATTTTAATTATAAAACTAAAAAAAAATTGTTGTTCGAGGTTACGATTATTTGGATTTTAATTAATATATTATATTATATATATAATATATTTATTTTAGTAAATATAAATTATATAATTGAAGTAAGAAAATTAAATATTAGACAAGTCTCAGAAAAATCTTAATAGACGATCTAATTCCAAATTCGCAAATTTTGAACATTTATCCTGAAACTACGATACGCTACGATTTATGATTGTATGAAATACGTTCAAAATTAACCATGCGTGATTTAACGTTTTCACGGTTGCTTCCTGATTAAAAATAAATATATATTTAATATTTTCAATGCTCACAGCACATCAATTAAAATCCACTAAATTATGCATTTAATTTAGATTTCCATACACAAATTGCAATTTTCAAAATATTCACACTAATTTATTGATTTCAGCTGACAGCTACACATCAATTGTAAAGGATCAGTTCTCCGCTCAGAATCGTTTTTGAGTATGTACAATAACTTAAGTCGAACCGAGATTAAATCTGACACTGACAAATCCAATAAAGTAGAAACCTCTCTCTATGCCAAAGTACACCGAAAACATGCTATACAGCAGAGTTTCTTCTCGGGTTTTTTTTAAAAATGTTATTCTCGTGATGTGTTTTTCACACATAATGCGTATATAACGGTTAACCATATAGGCAATATAGATACGTTAGTGCGTTGTAAAACAACATTAATCAGGCTATTACAAACCGTCATCGTCATCCGATATTTTTTTCGTCCACAATAAAAAAGAAATCTCACAAGAGTTTATAAATGTACTACATTTATATTATTCTAAAGATCGTTAGAAAATGGTACAAATGGTGAAAATTACAATACCACAAAATATATTATGCGAATAACAGTTATCTGGCGGTGTTATAATAATAATATGTCGATGCCTGAAATAGTGAAATGTTTAATTATGATACGTCTAATAATATATAATTATTATTGTGATGGATATATTTTGGTTTTATTGCAATAAATAATATTGGTAAAACTAAAATATCAACACACAAACATAATAATATAATTATATATATATATATAAATTATTATTATTTATTAAAAAATCAATTAGTTGTTCGTATACTTTGATTTTTAATGTGCGAGTAGTGCAGCTGTAGATACAGTATATGTGCTGCAATAAAATAAGTTATGACAGATTTAAAAAGATTTCATTGCTGCGAGCACAGCACACACAAAATGAAGGTTGACAATACAATAATATATATATATATATATATATATACAATATTGTACAAACGATACTCGAGAGTCGAGAATGAATAGTATAGATGCGTATCACATAAATCTTATCTTACACACCTACTAAAAATAACCCAACTTGACACTCGTGATAATATTATGACGAAACAATATATAATGAAAAAAAAAATCGATTTTGACTCACTTATGGCTCATAGTCTAGTAACATATATTATAATATTACTTATATTCTTATGTACATTTATCAACAAGCAGTGTATGAGTTATACTTATAATATATTTATATTCTATTTTTCACACATTAGAAATCAACTCCATATTATTCTAGTAATATATACTTTTGAGTTCTATGGTAGCATAATAAATGTATATAATTACAAAAAAACCATTTAGTGAAGTATTCGAATTTGTGAAATAATTCAAAATATAAAAACTTATTATATGTTTTGAACCTAAATAAAATAATGCTTACATTAATTTTAAAACCTTACGTGATAAACTCCTGGACCGACTAAACGTAAGTATTTTATTTATAATAATTTTTATAAGCTGTTAACTGCATATGACGGGTGTCGATTGATTAGTACAACCAGGACAAATGACGCAATGAACGCGCGCGCGTATTTTGATAGTTTAATACAACGAACAGTAATTATGATAATTTTTCCCGTCAACAGCTTCTATTTAATAAATAAAATTGCATTATACTAACTCTAATTTGCAGACACAAAGAAGAATACTTAAATATCATTATTTTTCACTGGGCACTAAGATTAGAATATTAAGATGTTATATCTTTTCTATTTTATTATATGGTGCTGAAACATGGACATTAACTGAAATATTGAGTAAGAAAATTGAGGCATTGGAAATGTGGCTGTACCGCCATATCCAAATATCTCATGGGCAGATCGACTATCCAACGTGTGCGTACTTCAATGAATGCAAAAAGAAAAAGAATTACTGAAGATTTTAAAAACACGGAAATTAGAATACCTAGGTCACATAATGAAAAATAACCATAGATATGGATTGCTGCAACTTATACTTCAAGGAAAATAGACGGCAAGAGAAGTGCTGGTAGACGAAGGATATCTTGGCTAAAAAATCTCCGGGATGGTTTAGTATATCATCAATCGAACTATTTCGTTCATCGTTAGAAAGAGAAGCAATATTCAATATGGTTTCCAACATCCGAAACGGATAGGAACTTCAAGAAGATGATAGATACTTCAAGTTTACATAAGTGGAGTAGTTGATCAACATTTGCTAGATACCTCTGTACTACTTCACTTTACTCATCTAAACTTGAAATAGGTATCTAAAATAACACATAAACTATACGTCTGAAATTTGATTTACACATAACAAAATATTACGAATATTTTTCTACTTTGTAATATTAAAATAAAAATGTTTGTTATAAAAAAAAAAAAAAAAAATTTTAAAAAATAATAAAAATATAATTTCTTAGAATATTTTTAACTTTGTTTTATACAATTATGTATTTGTTGTAATATATTCTTATAAAAAAAATATTTATTATAATATTATATAATATTTTATTAGTATTTAACAATGAAATACTTTCAATCTAGTAAAAGCACAAACTAGATCAATTTGTTATCCAAAACCATCCTCTAAGTTGAAAATCAAAATGTTTTATCAACTAAGTATCATGTACAAATGC
>NC_040878.1:16750550-16806952 GCF_003676215.2 Rhopalosiphum maidis
AAACCGCTATTTGTATTCAAAATGTTTAAGGATCTTGGACATAGTTGCGTAAATTTTGTCAAATAGTCACGTCACAGGATGTCTCGACACAATCCTAGTTGTATTATGTATACATAACACATGTAATATAGGTGTTATAACTACCGAATGCAATTCCATTTAAACACGTCACACACGTTCGAGAAAATATTTATTTGTTTTGAAGAAATAAAAAGGCACATCATATTATAATATGATATACAGTAGGTGCGTTCTATACTACAAAATATTACACTTAGTTACGCTTACGCCTTAATGTACAGTGTATGTTGTTTTTAAATTTCAACCCTATCATTTTGTAATGTTTTTTTATAGTATCAGCGTGTAGTTATTAAAAACTATCGTAACGATCTAGTTAAAAAAAAAAAAAAAACGTTATTATTTTAAACTGAATCAACCACACGAATCATTTTTTTTTTCTCTAAGCTATTCCCAATACAAATTATTATCATATCATCATCCGATTTTTATTTCCCACGGTAATAGTACTCGTTCGTATAATTATATTATGTCATTATAGTTATTACGCTGCAAAAATTAAAACATGATAATTCTTTTCACGCGTTGAGGAAAATTGTAAGTGTGCCATTTGAATACGAGAAGGAATATTATTATATGCATTGCCACACAAAAATTTTTGAAAAACTCGACCACTGCAAAAACTGCATTTTTCCGCGATTTATAAAACCGTCGACTCCTCATTTTTACTATATTCACCAATCAATGTCTTTTTAAGCCTTTTCTCCTTTTTCGCGAGTACCTACTGATGATCAACAGTCCTATACTCGAGTAGAGTTTTTACAGTGACGTTTCTTTTGGTTTTTCATGAGTAAAATGGCGATACGCGATGTTATAATGTAAGTTGGTTAAGTATAATTATATGTACCTACGAATTGCGATAGCTTCGAGGGTAGTGGAAACAGCCGCGGTAGAACATAATATCGCATGTATGCAGTGGTAGCGACGACGGTGATTCATTAATACAAATGGAGTTTAAAAACAAAATCTCATCAATATACATGTACGAGCATAATATGTATTTACGTTGCGGTCACGTACCGCACATGCGAAAACTGTAAGCGCAGAAACAGAACACATCATATAGTCGAGTGCTATTGTATGCGTATTATTATTCAATATATGTACATTACATATTTACATTACAGATGTGTATGGTGCATAACTTACATGTACGCACATAGAAAATAACATATACAACATGAGTACATATTATATATATATATATATATATCATGTGAATTCATAATGTACGCCTTGCAGAATTCGATTACAGTCTTATTAATGCGACCGTCTGCAGTTGCCGTTGACGTAAACTCGAAATTTACACAAAAAGTTCATTTAGCAACAATAACTCGTCGGCCATATATTCTATACACTATTCTATATTCTATAATGGCGCGATAATTTATCATCTTGGCCCTTTGGAGAGTTCGGGCGACGATAAGCCTCAAAAATGTATACGGGTACACTGCATCAGGTAGGTATATACTATTAATATACGACGAATAATATAGCTTTGTTGTATAATATATTATTATTGCTCAGACGAAATAATATATAATTCGACCGACGTCTGCGCAAAACCATCGCCGACTGTCGTGAATTCTTTGAACGCGAATTAAACGGCCTCAAGTATGTATACGTATTTGGCGTTCTCGGGGGGTCCCGGTCACCGCGATCGTGAAATCACGTCCGATGCAATAATCGCCGGCGGCCACTAGAGAACGAAGAGGAGGAGGAGCGACCGTTTACATACGTATTATATTATTAATATGATTATTACTCGTGTATATTACTATAGTCGGATACGATTACGAAGGACGAAATTCTTCCAGAGAGATTATAAACGTCATCATACAACACAAATAATAATAATAACGATATCCATCCGGACCTCTCGTATTAGCGATTTTGCACGCAACCTTCGGCAAAAGTACGCTTTTACTATTTTATATTATAAACGCATAGTTATACTCGCTCACGAGCATCGACCTCAGATGTAGGACTGCTCGAGAATGGAGGAGATCCCAGTATTACCTTATTATAACATGTAATAGGCACAACGACGACGGTTGGGAAGATCGTACCTAATTGTCTTAATACCATTGATAACCATTTCTTTTTTTTTACTATATTATCCGACCGCATGTGATTACGTTGAGACACATTACTATAAGATAATATTTTTGGTTTAAGAAAAAACATATAATAAAGTAATATCTATAAGATAGTATGGGATGCATTAAACAGTGACATTAAAATTATGCCGTATCATAAATCGGCTGTTTTCCAATGGCGTAACCGTGGCCGTAACAACCGGTGTTTTCAAATACCCTATCTATTTAAGGTAATGTTAAAAATATAATTTAATAACTGTTGTCAAATAAAGATAAAGAGAGTGAGAGAGAGAAAGAGAGAGATTTATGAGTATCGCGTAAACAGGAGTAAAATCGGACGTTACACCGGAACTGGGTGGACGTAGTCACATCACGCGTAGACTGTACTATGGCTAGGTTATCATAGGTACCGTAATAATATAATGTAATATTATGATACTTATTTCAATACTGAACGCGTATTATCAAACCTTCTTTAGTACCCGTGATGCACGCAATAATAATATATGTAAATTTCATATTGGCATATTTGAATTTCAGTCATCACATCATTTATTATTATTAATCTTGTGTACCTAACATGACAAGCATATGTTTTACTATAATTTTTAACTTCAATTATTTATAATATTTATCTGTTTTTTGTCCTATCATTAGCTCGTTATGTATACATGTTGTTCTCCGACGTTGTTACTGATGCTAACATATGTTTTCATTTATATGTATAGGTAACCAGTCAATTTAGCTAAACTAAGTTACATTAATATATATTCTAACTTACCTTTTCGTTGTATGGTTTATTTATTATGTATTTATGCAGCAATATCCTTCATTCGCCAATTTTGGTTTTAACCTAATCGTTATTCATTAATTTATAATTTATTTAAACAACAGTTATAATATATAAAAAATAACACAGCAACTAAGTATTAAAATAAGTTTTATTTTGACTAGACCACTAAAATATTTAAATTTTAAAAACACATTCGTATCGGTAATGAATATCGGTTATTGTAATGAACGAAAATCAGATAATATTACGTTTTATACAGTGCCTAAAAAATACTGTTAAAGTGATTATAACCATAATAATAATAATAATAATAATAATAATCTTATTTAATTATTTTTAAAACTATAAACAATATTTAAAACAGTATTATTATGTATTGTTACTTTGACCAAGGCAAAACCCTCAAATATCAATAAATTGTTTCACCGATATATCCGTTCGCCGAGATGCCCTAAAACCTTATATGCTTGTTACGCTCTCGTCGCGATTATATATCATACATCATGTATAATATATTACATTAAATGCACATAGATAATATAATTTGTTCAAAAGTAAATTTGAATATCAATAAATGCTCTGCCTGAGCATGGTCCCGCTTATAATTTGTGTGTATATATTATAATACTGTTATTAGTAAATAGTGTACAGGGTGGGCCGATATGATTTTTTTTTATATCATAATTTGGATAGCACTAGTTCACTTCAACTAATTTAATATAAGTGCATCATATGTATTTATTATTAGGTACCATAGTCTACCATATATGTAGATACGTGATGTAGATCAACCGCAGACGACGGCGACCACCCAAATATAATATATTATTTGTTTCCATATTACCGTGGTAGTGGGGCGGTTCTCGGTGAAATGTAAATAATGACCGATACCTATAAATTAAAATAGTAAGTGTTTATGGTTTATTTGATTAATTCGCAAAGAAAATCTGTACAGCATAATAACGTACAGCAGTAATGTTATGGATTGGTAATATATTTTTTAATATATATATATTTGTTTTTATATGTGAGATGTGCTGTGTTAGTTTTATGGTGACGAGTCGGTCGACTTTTATTTTTTTGTTGTTTATATTTGTCTTGCGACCACTATCATCGGTTCACGATTCTCGATTTTCGCACCGCTGCGCAGGTGTATGATGATAATATACGCGCCACTGACCAACATAAAAATTACGACTGTGCATATATATATATATAAAATGAACACAACATCGTTTGCAGTTTTTGTACTTTTCCGTCCCGTCCCGTCCGGGTGTAAAAAAACAGTCGTTAGGTACTTATTAAAGCCCGCAAGTCGTAAACGCGTTGATATAATATATAAATATGTATTGTCATTAATTTATAAATACACGATATATACGTCGTTATATTCATACACTTTCTGTTATACTCGTATAGTATATAGTCAAAGATACGGTAGATTAGGTTAGGTTAGACAGAGTTTATAGGGTAGTAAGTAGTGCTATGGGCTTGTGTCGTAGGACTTGTGTAGTATTGCGAATTACCCGAATCAATTCAGCGAAGTTAAGGCTGATGAAATATAGCCAGCGCAACGGGAGGACAAGTTTGAACTGTCGTGGTCACAAGAAATACATATATTTGTATAGTGATTACAGACATTTCGAATACCGCGAGAAGTGTTCAGCCAGCTGCAGTAGTAAATCCACTGCACGTACCACCTACTCGTATATCATTGTGCAAATAAAAATGATTTTTCGATATTTTTAAAATATGTGTAAGTACATGCGCCGAGCTGGAAAATAATATTCATGATCTATGTGACGGGAGAGTAGAACCAAAAATATTTGCCCAGCGTACCATCGACTGGCTTATAATGTAATGTTGCCTTGTAACCGTTGTACATACATTTTTATATCCTGATTTGTGCAATGACTTGGGACCAAATGAATATCGTATTCGCTCCGCGTGTGCTTGAATCGATTTTTAGGCAAGACCATTATATTATTATACCGCAGGCGCCATTTCGCATTTTGTGCAACTCTCCGTCGCCACAGTTAATGTACACAACACCATGATATAATGTATTATAGAGTGTGTGTACAACTTTTAAACAAGAATATTTTAATCGAAACGTTCTAATTTGTAAAATAAAAAAAAGTTCTTATAATATGTGTGTTGTAAGAATTTATTTATTTTAAATGTACGTACAATATATTCAGGTGTGATCGAATGTTTGAACGTGATATTTAAAAAATGTTCGTACTGTTGTATATAAATATAAATAAGTGCAATTTTTTCTTATGATTTAAAAAGTCTTTAAATTAATAATCATAATAAAGGACTTTTTAGTTTGATCGACGATTACACTCAAAAATATTAATAAACATTAGTAATATTCGCACCATTAAAATCAACGTTAAAGACACAATTGAAAATATTTTAATTATGTTTAGAAGTAATTTTTATTAAATTAACATGAACTACTAAATAATAAAATAATATCTAATATTTAATTACAGAATATCTATTTTTTATTAAAAGAAATTTCAAAAACCATTGTTCTTCCTTAGAAAAATCGGTGAAATGCATCACGTATAGAAATAAGTAGATCGGAAAAATAATATTAACTAATTATAAAATAGATGAAAAATAAAAAGATCCATATATTATACACTTCGTGGAATAAGAAGATGATCACCATAACCTAGATCCTGCAACCATTTCCGTAACGCGTTTGTCATAACTCATAATATTAAGATCTTTAAATGTTGATTATTATAACATTTATCGGGATTGGTAAATTGGGTTCCAAATTACTATAATTCGATAAATTGTGTATTGGAAAAAAAATGTTAGTACGTATAAATATCATGTCTTAGGTGAAATCTTAAATGATAAACATTTAATAAATTTTAATTAGTGTCCAGACGGCGTACCACTAATATTGTAAAAAAATTATTCAAAAGTAAATTGTATAAATATAAAATATTACAATTTTAATTTTTTAATATTTTAGACTTAGTTGCGACAATGTTTTACAACCGGGACCCAACTTATCTACTACATTTTTATGGCTACCATTGAATTGGCTCCAATTTTGAATAAATATGGAAGTCGACCCTTGAATTGGCTCGGAAAAATGAATATTTGAATTGGCTCCCTTAACTGTAAAGTATTATTATTTAACAAAGGGTTCTCATATTATACGCATAAGAATACGTGCAAAATAAAGAAATAGGCCAATATTTAACGTATATATTATATTTGGATTGCCATTTCTAGATCCACAACCAGTTGAGGATTGCTTTTCCAACGAATTAGCTTTATACGCACAGAAATTTAAATCGTTTTTATTTTACACGTTTTTTTTTATAATTATATTGCGTTGCTAAGTAAAGGTTTATATTCCGATACGATATCACGTAAAGCGTTGTGGTATTATCTTATTATTATTATTTAGATCGCAATATTATGTAACATGGCGGAGTCTTATAATTTGAAATAAATTCAGTGAAATGAATTATTTCAATATCCTCAACATCTGTCGGTTAAATTCGACTTTGATGAAACATTGTATTCCATTATACATTCTTCATGGTAACATATTTCGTTAAGAGCGCCGCGCAACATTAATGAGTTCAATGTTCATGACTTATATACATTGTGCGAGTTAATAACGGTATAATGTAATATTAAGAAAATTAAACATTTAAAAAGTGTTTTAAATAATCAATTCATTTTACACGAATGGTAATTCAGTGTACACGTCAGTAACACTTTTACTGTTGTATAGTTGTACGTAACTATATTATATAATATTATATTTTTACGATCGCGAAATTTGTTTGAAAACATGTTTTTGTATTTTCATCAATTGTGACTCGGTAAGAAGTGAATAATGGTCGGAGACTAAATTATGGTTTTATTTTAAAGAAGAAAAATGATCCGTGTTCTACATCTCGTATAATTTATGTATTTATCAAATTTACAGCTGTGAAAAAAATGAGAATGGAATAAGACAAAAAAAAGTCTTTGACTAAACGAAGATGATAAAGTTTGACCGTCTCTAATAAAAACGAACAAAAAATGTCGATCAACAACCGTCGTGTACTACAATACGAGTTACAACCCGACAATGCGATACGACAATAATGAACTGTGCGATGATATTATTATTACTGTATAGTTTTTAGAACAGCGGCGAGTGACTGTGTCTTAACGTAAATGTAATTTAATTTTAGAAAAAATATATATTTGTTATTGTATTGAATCCTCGTCAAGTGCGGATTAAACACAATACAAGTTATAACCAACAATTGTTAATGGCCGATATATTTAATAATAATGCACAAAAACGAACCTAGAGGATAATAATATGATGTTCAGTATGTTATGTGCAAGTATAATAGTACGTCAATCGTTCCACATCACTCTGTTGTCTATTATGTTTGATGTTTTACATTATTCTCGTGAACTTTGACGTGTATATACGTATGACAAATGTATGAGTAATAATATGTGTATGGTACTATATTATTATATTATTTCGAACTTCATATACACTTAAACTACACATGCTCACAAGATATTTTAACGTAATTATTATTTGCATAGAGTAATGCAATTTAATAGACGTTCCTCGATCGTTATATTGCACTGCAATCGCAATTTATATTAATATATTACATGTATGAGCATTTAAAGTTTAAACAACCGGAGTGATGTACCCCGCAAAATGTTGGCATGCTACGGCAATACTCCACTCATGAATCATCCTAGCATTAAATATACGTATTATGGTAGTTATGACTTATAACTATGATTAGATATTCGTACGAAATTCAATTTTTATACACTGACATTCTTGGAAAAATTCTGTTTCGAAATATATGAAATAAAAAAATAAAAAATATATGTATGCTGTCAATAAAAAAAATAAAAAAAACACGATAAAGATAAAAATAAAATGAAAAAAAATATATATTTTAATGTAGCTTAGTGTAACGAATTTCAATAAACAAATTTCAAAAACTTTAATGTTTTTCAATAAAATTAGTATTTACTTTTAAAATATTAATTTTGTGTAGTTCAATATGACAATTATTCATGAAACCCAATCATATTGAGTGTACCTCGCCAATCGTCATTAAGTAGGTAACTGTAATGTATGTTTTTAATTACAATTGCATATAAAAAAATTTCTAAGCGAAGATAAAGCATCTGATATTCAACTCTTATATAGGATTTCGTAATAATTTTTTACCACACCTAAAAGTTTTTATTGAAATCAATAAAAAAAATCTATAAATAGTTTAAAAAGAGTCATAGTATAAAGTATTTACGGTTATTCTTTTTTAATTTCATACAATAAAATAAGTAAATCTATTTAAAAGTTGGAAATTATAATATATATAAAAATACACACACACTTCATTGTAAAATCAATACAATTGAAGATGAATACAGATTGATTCAACAAATTGAATGTCATAAGTCAACTATTCAACCACTACTGGTTTATTAGTTAATGTTATATTTATGTTAACGTTTGTATGCTTAAAATGTACAACATAAACCAAATGTAATGTATTAGTTTTATAAATAATCAAAAATAATTATTTTGAAATTGCAGCAGATAATTAAGTGCTTTTTATGGGTTATATGTATACATGAGCATAGAATATTACAGATACATGTTTAACGATTTAACGCAGCTACTTTAATTTAAACTGTACTAACACAAAGCACTTTAAAAGTATTCGACAATTTTGTTCGGAACTTTGTGAATAACAAAATGGGTTTAAATAACTTATCGTAGAGTCGATGTTAATAAAATGCTTATTATATTCTACTTCTAATTAGTTTTCTTTAATTTAATACTTTGAGAAACAAACAATTATTTATCGAGTTTCTTAAGTTACGATTATACAATTTGCATTGTTCTTCAAACAAATAAAGCGATTTCCTACCTATATGTACTGTTTTTGATAGTATAATTTATTATAATGATTTTGATTTTTCTGTATTTATCGTTTATTCTCGTGATTATAATAATATGTTGTACCGCTGTTTAGTGTTCGATACGTTTTAAATACTGACATTTGTTATATTTCCAGTAACAAAAAATAAATACGATTCGTATTGAAACATTGTATCGTCTGTAGATGACGAATAAATAATAACGAGAATTTTACAATTTAAAATGATATGATAGGTTCTAGTTGAAGTAAAGTCATAGGCGTGCGCAGACCTGAATTAATATCTAGCTGTTAAAATCATAATAAGTTTTACCATGCAAATTTAAAATATTTTACGTTGTATTATTTTTTTTATCCCGAAATATAATTTTTTTCACCACATATTTTAGAAAAAATACCCTTTTTATTCTAGTAACATAAGTTAAAATACGGACCCATATATATATATATATACTATAGGACTTAAATTTTAGAGCCCCAATTACATGTCGGGGTATGCCCAAGCACACCCGGAATCCCCCGTGCGCACGCCTATGAGTAAAGTTCATTGCGATTTAGTATTATAATATTTATAAAACATGTAAACTTTATAGCTATAATTCTAGGTTTTTTGTGTCATTGTATATATCATACAAATTCAAATGTTTTAAGTACTTTTAACTAAAGTGGAATAATTTGACTCATCATTTGTTGCTACAGCTGCCTCGTATTTACAAGTTAAATGTGTAGTTGATTGAAGATTTTTAAGTGAGTAGCTTTGTATTTATTTATTTATGTCTTTTGCTACTTTTCAAGTATCTAAACAGTATGCACATTGTGTGCAACTTACTTCCACAAATGCATAATCTAATTGAATAGTACCAAAAACAATAAAAATCATTCTGTTTTGTGTTCGATTAATTATATTTAAATTAAATTAAGTATCAAAATATTAACAATACAAAGTTTTCAATATACGAGTTAAATTAATCAAAATAATAATTAATCAAAAATCAGACTGATAATTTGTAGACATAATTTTTAAAAATTCGACAAAATACTTAACTGGCTTGTTATTTTTATTTTAATTATATTATATTATCTTATGACATTTTTTTCGTGGTAATTTCATTCTACATTAGTTGTTAGTTTCATCTGCCATGATTATTACAAATTTATTATTGAAAATGGAAAATAATTTTCTTTTTAATACATTCTAAATTGAAATTAATTAATTATGTCATTTTGTATGTGATTGATAGTTTACTTAGCTATCTTATTTTTTTTTTTAAGGTTAGTAAGTTCAAGAAATTGGTATTTGTTATTACTTGTTTCATTTTCATTCTGACTTTTAAGTGGTTTACCAGTTTTTTTCTGAGAAAATAATGATGTTATGAATCTTTTTGTGTAACTACGATTAAATAACTAATCAGTTTCATGTTTACATCACGGTATTGTGAAACCTTTTTATTGATTTGACAGTTGCTAGTTAATGTGTAACCAATAGTAATTTACACGTATGCCGATTTTTCAATTTGATATAGTACGATAAAAACTGTCAATTACTGATAGTACTGTCTACTGTACTACAAAAAACCACAGTAAATGGTAATTTACTATGCAGTCCATAAATAAGTAATTAACTATAACACAGTGTGATTTATTGGGAAATTATGGGCAACTGTAGCATTTTTTTGATTGTAGTATTGTAAAATTGTCATTTTATTTATGCTACCTGTAACTAAAAACTTTATTTTAAATTAAAAATCAATTATTCAGGTTACTGAACTAGTAGCCTTTCAAGTTAAAAATAGTTATCAGAAAAAAATATGCATGTGATGTTAAATCATAACCAACAACATTCGTAAAATATATCTATATTATGTATCATGATATTGGGATTTGTTTAGGTAGGCGCGTATAAAATTCACAACACGTAAATAGCAAACCGAATTATCCAAACCTTTTATTATTTTATTAAATAATATTATTATATCATAAACACAGATGTGGTAACATATTGATATTATTTATCTTAAGATGAGAATATATTTTATTCTCGCGTGTAAGCTTACACTAATTACATTTTTTTAAAGTAATAAGTAATATACCATATTGGTATGTATACCATAATATGCTTATTTTAATAGTACGATAGACGTTGTTTGCATAATTGTTTTTATTTATCTCCCTCTCCTAGAAACACAAGTATTCCACCCTTGTATATAAGATAACTCGTATTTACACGATATTGGCAACTGATGAGTTTTGACATCTAAACGTGGGTGTAAATGCATGTTCAATCATGAGTTATCGTACGATTATTCGCTTATAATCGGTACAGTTGAATATCAATAATACGAATGACAATTTAAAAATTATTGAGCTAATTATATGGACGAAGAGTAACGTGAAATAAATAATAAATCGTGGGTGGTTAGTTCAAACAGTCAGCAGAACAGTAATCGTCAAAGCGGTGGTATTTCTGGTGCATTTTCCCGCAATAACAAGCGCGTAATACAACTGGAGTACATTACGTTATCCTCATAGCATGCTCTGCCAGTCAATGATAAATTCATACCTAATGGATAGGACATATAAATAGATATAACTGAAACTGGCGTAATTTCTGTCAAATTACCTATACGACATACTTAGTACGGCTTCAAAATGCACGCAATCGTAATTTCTTAAGAGGATGACAACGCTCTATTTGTTTTCATTCTCCGGCCCTCATATGCTTTACCTATATCAAATTCGGTTTAGTCCGTAGGGTCTGTTGTTGTTATAAACTTTATTATTATTTTTTTCGTATTTTTTATTAGTCAAATATCGATTTATGTCAATAATATTACAGTTAAAATTAGTATCTGTGTTAATGCTCTGGAGTTTTTATGATGTTAAAATGTGTTAGTTATGAGCTCTTATAATATGTTGTGTTATTAATTAAAAATTCTCCCGTGTATCACAGGAACATTGAAATATCGTAAAAAATCCTATGTATAAGCACAAAATATGTTCTAAATTTTAAGTTTGATTATAATAATTAGTGTTTGAAAATTGTCTATGTTGCAAATGGGCTTAAGAGAGCAAAAACAAATATTTAGTTGAATCTTCGTGCATTTTCCACTGGTAGATCATGATTAAAACACAGTGGTATATGTTTATGCGTGCGGTCACTTATGTAAAAACACCACTTTAGTCGGATAGTCTTCTTTCCGGTCCGTCCAGATTTCCAGGGCTCGTATGCCGACGGTGGCTGCGGGTAACATGCGATGTCTAACCGTAAACCACAGCCTTCTCAGTTCGGGACTTTTCATTTTCTTCCACACCGTGAACTCTACTAAACATTTTCCATCCGGTCCACAGACGCCATCGGCAACGATGGACATCTTGAACGTACCGGCACATCCAGCCGTTGCTACCAGACCATACCGTTCACAGCCTTTCTGATCATTCAGACGGGCTTCTACGCTTCCGGTATGCGCGATCGACTTTTGGTTTTTATCGCGTGGCTTACCAACTCTTCCACATATTGCTTCTGTTAACAATACAAAAACATTGACGGTATTATTAACGTTGATATATTTAGATTAAGTAGTATGCGTCGTACACCGCGGTAAAACAGCTTTTACGGACCTGTGAGATAGTATAACAATAGTTTACTTTTTCGATTCAATATAATATAATTAATTAATTTCAAATGATGTTTGTGCAGTGTGTCCGGAAAGTGCGAATTGGAAACATCAACAGAGCTTACAAACTCTCGAGGCGCGATGCCGTTGTTTATTTCATGTTTTACTTGTTTTAGAATGATTCGGAACGAAATAAATGCTATACTATTAAAGTGTTCCCATGGGAAATGTGATATAGTATCTATAAGCGTGATGTCCCGTGTATAATACAATTATTTATAAAACACATAATTTACAATATTATTTCATGGAATCGTTTTAAACTACGCAATCCTTTTATAATTGAACAGTCGACAGCCGGCTGCGCAATACTTATTAGTTATTACTAACGCACTATAATATTTCAACGAGACTTATGTTTACACTATTGAATATATAATATTATTATTTACGACGTCCAGCGAAAACTTTTGTCCCGAAAATATAATTTTAATTGCTCGTGGATTTTCACCCGGATGATATTATAATAATCAGTTCACGAGACGAATTTTTTACTAAATTTTATTTCCGCGGACGTTGAAATAGTTTCGTGTTATTAGAAACTTTAAATGGCTCGCTTGCTAATTATATATACATGGAATTTGGAAGTCCTACGAGGAGGAAGTGGTTGGGTACTGTTTTCGATAGATATACAACAGTGATAAAATACAATTAATATTTGAAATATGGTTTTTTTGTACACTGAACGAATATAAAATTATACGCGCCGACTGCCGAAACGTATTTGTCAATTCAGTGGTCGGACGTTTGGCTGTAAAAATAGAACAGAAAAATGCCGAAAAAGGTTCATCATATATTTTAATATGCAATCGGGTTTTCAAAAACTGCGGACCGGAATGACCTTTTTTGCCATTGGTAATAATAAATAGTGTCAGAAGGACTGAAAGATTATATTGCACCGCACAGCAAAGGAAGCCCATACACAGCTACGGGTTGCACCTAAATCATGCCATACCAATTCCGTTTTCCAAAAAAAAAAAAAATCGTGATAATAGATTTCAAAAGCTACTTTAGTATACTATATTATACCTTTATTTTTGGCAAAACCAATTTAATACAGAGATATATCGAAGAAAGCTGCAGGCTGCAGGTTATATATTATATAATATGATGATAATGGCCATTTGTACGTTTTGATATATTTATTTTTTACTATTCCACATATGAGTTATTTTCGTTGTGATACCAGAAATATTAAGGAAATTAGACGCCCAAAGTTGATTTCGTGAACGCTGAAAAAAATAAAAATTTACATGGGGTTTATGGCTCCACATAATAACGTCAGTAGTTCACAGCACCTATATGTTGTAAGAATTCGTACAATTTAGTTTGGAATATTGTGCAATTCCAATAAATTTTTACAAAAGAAAATATATTTATTGGTTTATATTTATTTATTATGCATTTAATTTACTGTACATAATATAGGTGTAACCTCAAGTGCATTTCCACGAAACTATTATAATATTACTGCTTGCAGCTGTGAATAACAAATTGTATAGTAGTAATAGTATAGTTTGTATCAAAATAAATAATTGAGATGAAGTCATAAAATACCGAAAAGACACGATCAAAAATCTGTACCGAAACGATAATAATACGTTGCCTATATAAATATCATTATAGACACAAAATAATGTAACAACGCATTTAATTTACGTTAAATAATCGAAAATTCACTTATACTCGTACATAAAATTACGTTAGACCGACAACGAACGAGACGTCAAATCATAATAGTATATTATTATCTAAAATATTTCGCAGACTGTAATAATTTCAAGTATTCCGTTTGTAAGTGCGATGCTCCGTGTAAGTTCCACCCACGCGTTCGGTTGCATCGTATAGTATATTACTTATTATGTTAAATATTTAGCGTTATGTTTGTGAAAATTACTAGTTCCTTAATCGACACATAATAGCATGCAAAACGGGCGTTGTGCGCATCCGATTGGATATGGGATTTGATTCGAGGGGGCTTTTGGAGATGTTCGTCGATATGATCGTCCCACAGACGAGATGAAAAATAGGACAACTACTTCCGTCACGCGTCATTTTGAAGTGGTTCCGAAACCACTATGCAACCGACCTGTGTACCGGCTATCTCTAGTCCGGTAAACAAATTGACGGGAGATCGTCATCAATGCGACATCCGCTCACGTTAGCCCATAGTTGATATCATTAAATATAATAATTGTTCTGCTATTATATTATTATTGCTATTTATTAGCCGAGTGAAATGCGATAATAAGCTCTTATAATGTAAATACGATAATTTACCTTGGTTATAATTTAACCGTAATTTTCCATAAACTTTATACCAAGCAAAACATAACAAAAAAACTTCTATCTCCTGCTGTTTACAAACTAAATAAGGTTTACTCGAGTCTGTATTTTTTTTTTCATCCTACACCAAAAACCATTTTATAAAGAAAAATATTTACAACAAAATAAGAAGTTGTTCTGCAGAAAATATAAAACAATATCACGATCGTTGTTTTAAATGTATATTTTACGTAGTATATTATAATATTGTGTGCAACAACATAAATACCCCAGAGGTCTTTGAGGATGTATGTATGTAATTAACTTATCAAAAATACGAGAAAAAATAGTACGATGGCATCATATAATACATTAATACACACAAAGTGGTACGACCACAATATTAATAGTATATAATATTATATAAATTATATCATAATACATTCATAACTTGTCGTACATCGCATTATATTCACATAAAACGTGTACTATAAACTATATAATGTAATAAATAATAATAATACAATGTTATTATTACACGACTATTAATCAACCCGATTATTGTGTTCACTCGGTTTAGACAAAGTTAGATAACGTAAAATTGTAAAATCTCAAACCATAATCACGATAACAAATTTTTTAATACATTCTAACTATTGGTAATAGCAATCATAAGACTATTTTGCCCAATCCAAATTTTTATTTGTCAAGATACCTTATCGAGTTGCAAAATTCATCGGTTAAAATTATTTTTTTTACCAAATGAGTCATAATAATAACCGCGACTGTAGAAAATCAATGTTTCTCGATACTTACTAGACAATTTTGATTATTTTATGTTATCGAACCGCCCGTACTCAGATAAGGATTTTCAGCGGAATGTGCTGGATTGTGAGGACATAATATATAAGTACGTACGATTAGAAAAAATTCTACCTTCATCGTAAAAAGTCTCACAAAATCGGTTGACCGTAAAAACGTTGACATTCTTATAGTTTTCCGGTACAAATGAATAGAACTTTCGAGTCACACACAAGTACTAATTATAATATAATACTGGTTAAGTCAGTCGACGTCACGGAGTGGTGTATAGTCCGTCTCTTCGAGGCCCGCTCCAGCGACATATTATTATCATTGTCGACATCCCACTGTATCCGTCGCTCGCATCTTTTTCTACGATTCGCCTCTTTAGTGGACGATCGTGAGGAAACCATGGAGGTGGTAGGGGTCACTTGGTCTTCGATGCAGTGACTTTGGAACTTATTTCCGCTCATTTTTAGTACGATAGATAATATTTTTACCCGTATGTTATGGCGACATCATAACCAATAACAAATTAAAACTAAAAACGGTTACAAGAACATAAAAATGTGATGCATGGCGGCTACGACGGATTGCTCGTGTTGTCGTGGAGACACCGTCGTTGCCATCGCCTGCAAAGATATAGGTAATAATATTATAACTAGTTGTAAACAGTTCATTTACTAGAAGTGATCTAAAATGCAAGCTGATTGATGCAGCAGAGATTAATTATCGGAAAAATTCGACAGATCAAAAATTCTACTATACTCGTAGATATTATGTCCTACAGCAAATACCATAATATTATAGAAACGCGTGTACAGAAAACCTAACCATCACCATAGTTGTTTTGAAACATAAATTCAAAAGTATAGTATATATATATTTATTATTAATACGACATATAGGAACTTTTTAGCCGTCGTTTTCGTTATAGAAATTCTATATACGCATCAATATTTAACAGACCCGATTTCGTTAATATAACAGACATTTGCATAGGACCCATCAGTGTTTACTGTAAAATTGTGTTATACGAATTGTTGATTTTGTAGTCAAACGGTTCATAATGAATGACAATCGATATTACTTTTATCGAATTTTAAGCGTAAAGACTAGTTAAAATATCGAATAAAGAGCAATAACAAAGTTTCTAATATAAAACTACAAAGTTAATATATTTTATACTTTTTTCCGCAGTTCATTAAATATGCAGCGATGAGACGTTCAGCGAAGATTTTAGTCAATGTGACGTAATTATATGTTTTTAGAGTTTATAGATATTGTACATAAAAAATGTACCGAAAAAAACGTAATTAACTGTAGAAAATTATAGTTAAAAGTATAAAATTTTGTTAAGGAGAAAGTCGAGTGGTCAGGTTAAGTTCAACGTCATAGTAAATACCATAATCGCACGACCGAATGAAAAGATAAAAACAAATGAAAATAAAAGGTCAATAGTTATTATCGTGTTTAATGACCATCGGGCATCATCATCATCTATTTTGTAGTCGTCATGAGTCTATGAGTATACCGCGGCGTTCCATCAAGGTCTCGTGTTCTAAGAGACTAAAAAGACTATAAACAATAAAGGTCACATATGTATATGATATCTACATATACGACAGACGATGCGCCGTCGAGCTAATATAATGATTACGTGGCCGGCGTATAGAATTGAAACGCACGGCCTCTGCTTTTGAAATGCGATCTTCTGCATTATATATATATATTATATAATATTTATACTGCACTGGTCGCGTGTACACACAAAACGTCAAATACAACTGGCGGCGGGGTAAGGGGGTTAAAGTCTCCGGACCGTGCATGTGGCTAGTATGAGTAAATATCGTTGTACAATGGTACGTATTATATTGAGTGCACACGAGAGAAGTTTTTGGGGTAACATTCGTGGCCGAGTACATAGTACCAGTCATTATTATGGTAGGCCGAGATGCGCCCGAGTCTCTCGTCCCACACGGTACAATATGTATGATATTATGCGTATATAAATCGACGAGACGTGGTCCATACAATAGTAATAATGGTTTAACGGCGTGGGGCGAAGTCACGACTGTTTTTTTTTATTTTACAATGCGATGCATTAAGTACCTATATAGATATTATATTACTTATTAGTTTACTGTATACACTCGATACGGGCATTGACTTTATGGGTTTTTAGCCGTGCGGTATGCAATTATTTAATTTAATTGGCCAATGGCATAGGTTAAAACAATCGTGATCATCGTTTTTAGTGCACGTTTATAAATATATATAATGTGTGTCTGTGTGTGTTTATTTTAACACAGCGTGTTATAAATGTATATAATGTATACATTCTATTACGTTAATATATATTTTAACAATATTTTCCGGATGTGTCAACGGAAAAAATCATGTTTTTAGTTTTCTTCATGAACTCCGCCAGTTTTTAAAATATTTTCGGTCAAAAAGTTTCAAGTTAATTCAGCCGGTGAGTTTCATATACCAAAAATAAAGAAGGAGAAAAGTTGAAGAGACCTTATAAAAAAACATAATTCTGAAACCAGAAAAATAACACCATTACCAAACACCAGTACTAGGTCAGTACTGAAAGTGTAATACTAAAAAAGCATTATCATCCTAGGCACACGCCAATATAATATATACCGTCAATTTTAGTTGCCTGCAGTATTGGTCAGTACTGACACGGTACTGCGCCTGTTGAGAATTTCTGATTTGAACTGATTGCGCTGTATGAAATTTAATATTCGAAATATCGTGTTTGATAATACCTATAATCATACTTATATATAATGTATATAATATGTGCGAGTATGTTCAAAGACTGATGAAAACATAATATTAATTTATAATTTAATCAATATTATTATAAAATATAGCTACTTGATATTATAACTCTATGGCTTAGATATCATAAAATAAATCTTTCAACTATATTAGAATGAAATGAATGAAACGGAAAAATGTGCAGTACTTATATACCGATATCGAATAATACATTTGTTTATATTTTATTTTATATTTTTTCCTATAGGTAAAATTTATAATATACCAATGCAAATATTAATATTATATAAATAATAGCATATAATTATACCAAATTTATATTTATTCATTGAAATAACATTAAATTGTTATTTTGCTTATATTTTTTTTTGCTCCTCCTCCCTTAAAATGTTACCTATAAGGAGCCACGGAGTTAACGTAAATCAATAATGCAATATGCATGATGGAAACTATAAATGGCTGTAAAAAGGTGTTAGATTATAAGTAGGTACGTGGTACGTATAAATTAAGTATTACAATATTACCTGCTAGGTATTAGTTTTATGAATATTTAATGGAAAATTTCAGTGGATTTTATAGTTATTGTAAGTGGATATTACAAGTTAGTCTTACCGTCGTAAATTTTAGGTCTCAACATATTTTTTGACCACAGTAGACGTTTCGAATTAAATAATAATATTTACATATTAACCGTGTAATAAAATTGCACTAATTAAAAATATTATACAACTTTTTAAGAGTCATAAGCAACACTATGCTACAGAAAAATGGATAGCGTTTTTCAAATAATTTATCTATAATCGCGTATTATATTATGGCAGTCAAATATAGATTATTCCATTGGCAAACGAATCCATTGAATAATAATTTATAGTGTATTATATGGCTGGATACAATAACGTGCTTGGATTAGAAGTTCATATATCATTGTGTAGGTATAAAATATTGTATACCTAGTTACAATTATTATACTATTGAGTTATATAGGTATAATTACTAATTATTATTATTATATTACGGTACATATCGGGAACAATGTAACTCAGACAATGATATTTCGTCTAATAATTGCTGTTATTGTTATTTATTTCCGATTTCCGACATGCTATATAGTTACAATAAAATCATAAGTTCCCGACAAAAGAAGAATTTTTCGTCATGATAAAAATAAATATTAATAATAATAATAATAATAATAATACGGTCTAGTAGATCAATAATTATTCGCGTACAACATCGCACAATGACCTACACGGCGTCAGAAAACATGTATTTATATTCGATGCGTATATGGTCTACTGCGGTCTACTTAGAAGTATAGTGTTGCTCCAGAAACCCGATAGAATAATAATAATAAAGACACCATGTGCCGTGATATTTAGTCGTAACCGTAAAAAAGAATTAAACAAAATCTGTTGTCGGAATTTTACTGACATATTACATATTATGCGTATATATTATAATGTATGACTGACCTACCTTTAGATTACCTTTAGATGAGAATTAACCTATCAATACCCTTAAGAATGATTTACGGGCGTCAAATCATATGAACGACTACCATCTTGGGATATTAACTGAAGAAAAAAATATTTGAGAAGTACGGTGATTTTTACTTGATCATATACTTTTAATAATTATTTAAAATATTGGCTGTATAACAGACTTTGCTTGTGAAAAAAATGAACAAAAATAAAAAGCGTCGCTAATAAATGTATCCTGGCTTTAATACACCTCAATTCATGGGCAAATCGACATCTGCGTGTATCTCGCTTTGTGCACTAATTTTACCGAGGCGAGGCAATCAGCCCATATCAGATTGGATATATAGCATTTGGTAAATTTTTGAACGTAATCTAAACTACAGCAACTGTTCTCTGTAAACTTTTCTGATATCTCTAAAAAAACAATCTTTGAAACTTTTGTTAAAATCAGTTAAGTATTTTTTAAGTCTATAAGCTATACAGAAATGTAAGGTTAGCATTTTTTTCTGTTTTATAATATATAAATTATAAATAATATGCAATAAATTAAATATTATTTTTTATTTAAAAAATATGCTATATAATTAGTAGTTTAGTTAGTCTATACAAATTTGTATTTTTAAATTAAATTTTTACAAAGAATTATTCGATTTTCCTAAACTAAAACGAAATTCGTGTATGAGCCACTCCATAGCATCCTAAAAGGTTTGATAAAACGAAGCAAAGAATATACCTTTTATCGAGTTTGGTCTAGTGCAGTTCTGAAGTTACGGGGTTAAAAAAATGAAATTAGTACCTTCGTCATAGACATCAAAACATACTTTTTGTTAGATATTTTAATAACTTCCAAAATTGATTGCCTATCGGAATCGGCAGAAATATTTATTTTCAATTTGCTTATTATTATTATTATTAATTTTTTTTGATGAAAACTGATTTTGAACTCTTAAAGAATAGCTTTCAGTTGTTAGGACGTATTGTATACTATATTTTCAATATCCTCACGCTATTTCATCAGAATATTGTATAATACATGATAATATAGTGGAATGATCCAACGTACACGCATCGCGCTGCAGTAGCAAAAGCGAAGTCGTATGTGCGTTATCGTTCTATCGGATCACATTTTTCTGTGGTGGACAGTGTTTTTAATCTAATAACCACAATAAAATCATAACGCCATACGGTGTATGTACATGATAATAACAATTCATAATAATAACATTCTCATGATGTAATACTTTAGCGTCGTCTGGAAAAAAATAAAAATGTGCCGAAAACACTACGTGTGAAACTGACAAAAAACGTACTGATCTGAGAAAACCCGAACGCGGCACTCGTGACGTGTGCTCGCTCGTATGAGCGTACAAATGTTTGCATATGTTTATACATATGTACATGGAAAATTCAATTGCACAATAATGCACCGCAGTACAGGTACACACATGTACGCTTTATAACACGTATCGTAGCTTTAACGGCCGTGCGCTGGATTACGACGCGAAAAAATCTCAACACGCATTCCAATAATGATATATACAATATAATATTGTTGCGGACACGTTGTTATTTGATTTCCCCAAAACATGACACGACGAGTCGTATAATGCAATGTATCGTGCGAAAAACGAGCCGTCGTTGTACGGTTGCCAGTCTACATAATTTTCTAAACATACGTGTCAGTCGTTCTGTGATGGCTGAACGCTATATAATATGGGTCGATTCATCGATTGGTTTTGAGAAAAAAAAAACCGTGTATTTCGACGTACGAGGAAGCGGTAATGCACTGCCGGAAAAGAAAAATTCTATGTCTTTGCCTTTGCCTTTCCTATACCTTTGATGTACAGGCGGCCTGTGGCAAGTGTTGACTTTATATTTAATATATAATAGTATAAGCTTATTGTTTTTTTGAACGTATCTCTTCGGCAACAGGTAATAATAAATAAACGACATGACGTGTACCCCGACAAACTATGAATCGTATTTTTTCTGAATAAAATGTAATGTATATATATATATACATCATTATTTTATATGTTTCAAACAAAAATAGTACACCGAAGCGTTATATTATACTATAATATTATGTGTAGTGACTACGCGCGTTACATATCGACATTTCCGGTCTAGATCCTGATTCAACACGTCGTCGTATAGTAGAAAAACAACCGACGAATATTCACGCGCGGCGGTGACGTGTTTGTTTTTTTCCAATCGCTTAGCACGATATTGTTGCAAACCTACGCAGAGTTACGGGAAATGCCGTGGCCACGGGTCAGCGGACCCAACCCCACCGGAGAAAATAGTCACCGACGACGACGTGCCATAGAATAAACATATTCGATGTACATACCGCTCGTAAGTGTGTGTGTGTGTGTGTGTGCGGTTTCTTCGGATTGTCGCATTTCACGTTCCACTGGGATATGTATAGTCATTATGCGCGCCAAAAGGACACTGTAACAGCGGATATTATCGGCGAAGCGATTTGAACACCATAATAAAATGCGTCGAAGACAAAAATATTTCCTATGCCGAGTACCGCAACTTGTTAGCAACTTGTGTGTAAATATGAGGCGATTCGCTTTGGCACAGACCACTTCCATAGCTATTTGTGATTTCGAAAAATGAATTACTAGAACAGTTCGAGCAGTATATATAGTTTACGACACCGCGTGTTTATGAGAAAATCCAATTTTTATCACTGTGATGTTTAACGATAAACTATATTTGCAACCATATTATAAAATATCGAATGTTCAGCAAAATAAATATATATTTTTTTTCATAAATGATATTTAAACATTTTTATGACCGATGTAACAGATATCGAATTTTTCGCGGGACTAAAACTTCCTTACTTGACACTTATACGATTTAAATGCATACCTCTAATTTATTAAAAAAATATATATTTGTTAGATTCGATATGTATATACTACGCATTGAAATCGTTTGCAAAATATTGAGCTTCCGATTCCAAAATTAAAAATTAACTTGTTCTGTATATTACACAGACTTCGGGGTATATAAATAAATAAAATCAGTTTTTTTCGTTTTGGCATAATATCGGTATTGCGATAACTGTTACCTACTGTTAAATGGACCACTTAAACCACTTTACATTAATGCAATCGAACCAATTGTATCTATAACATCTTCGTAAATTAGGGAACCACGATTTAAGTCAAGACAGATAGATTAGACATGATTTGGTGTAGGTGTGTAAAATTCATATAATACATAATAACACACTAATGGCACTTTAAAAAAATATATATAATTATTTCCATGTTTCCAGTGAAGATTTTGTTGTTAAAAACGTGAACCAATAACAATAAAAACAGTGGCTAACAAGTCGAACATTTCGAGTGTCACGTTAAATTTCCTGTTGTGCGTCCGTGTAAGTTATTGTCCAAAATTAATATACCTAATGTTAAACAATTGTAAGTTGGTATACATACTCAAAGTCATATGTGTTATGGCTTCACAGGGATTATAATATGATACTTTAAATTTGAACGTATTGAAGTTATAACGTTTGTCAAAAAACAAAAAACAAAGACAGAATTAGACACCTAATTTTTAGTTAATTATTTACTTCAAATTCGTTTGGCAATCAATAAAGGTCTCAGTTATCACAATATTTGACATTAGTGATTGAAAACGCATCGGGCATCTCAGTTGTTTGAAGACCCATATTTTAAATTATTACGGTCTGTTGGAATAATGAACCGACCGGGTTCTTATTGTATTTAAATTACTACCAACCATTATCAATCGCTACCACCGAATTATTTATACAATTTTAAACATGTAGTAGTATTTTATTTCTGTCTCCTTCAAAAATAAATGCATTTTCGTCATTTATTTAAATTCTGCACGAAAACATTTGGTAAAAAAATAAAATATATAATATATTATTGATATAATGTATATTGCGTACGTTCGTGTCTTAATACATGTTTCATGTGGTAATCTTAATAAACTTAAAGTTTTTGACCTTGTAGAAACAATGCTTTTTTTTTAATAAGCATTTAATATTTTGGAAATGTTATAGTCAGGCCATTGCTTATATATAAAATATTGTTTCACAATAATGTAATTAGTTATTGGAAAAATCGTGTTAGGGATTTAAAATGCTCTCTTTAAATTTTTAATACTGTCCAAACTATTGACTTACACGGTTGAATTTAACAATGGATGTAGAGAGTAACATTAATAGTA
Source organism: Rhopalosiphum maidis (assembly GCF_003676215.2). NCBI lineage: Eukaryota > Metazoa > Arthropoda > Insecta > Hemiptera > Aphididae > Rhopalosiphum > Rhopalosiphum maidis. The sequence goes on from NC_040878.1 coordinate 16,774,722, forward strand.
TATTTTATTTAAAGCTGTTAATATCGAAATAATTGCAATTATGTTATGGATTAAAATTACGTTTGTTTATTTCTACAGGTTTATCATTATGTGGACGCTAAATTCGCGTTTATGTTAACTTGCAAATCATACCATAAGACAGATGCCAGTTACCTGAAGTAGGTAATAACAATATTAGCAGTTTAAACTTCAGTTTACCGCTTAGATACAGTTACCAGGGACCACGGTTGCTGTGAGAAAATCATCGTGTTCAGCTAAACAGTGCTGGTCGGAATTGTTTGCGTCGTGTAAAAGGAGGGGTAGGTAATGTATAAGGTTATCAATGTGAGAATGGTGGTTTTACATGACACGGGTTTAAAATAATATGTCCGTCGACAACAGCTACATGTACGATAGTACTGTGTTCCAAGTAGATAGCTGAGAATCTACCGATCGAATTCCACTTGTACAGAAAATCAGGAGCCATGTGTTTATCGAATAGCACACCGCGCCCGGAAGTCGTGCACAACGTGTTTTTCAACAATTGTCAAGTGCAACAAGTGTTAAATCGAATAGCCACTGGCCCGATGTTTAACACATTTTTTTGCACGTATCCTGAAAATTTTTCGCTGGTCTTCAATATTAGTCGTAGTATTATTTCTTTGTAAATTTTTTTCGAGAACTTGTCATGATAAGTTAAATTTTTAGTAACTTTGTCCGACTAGGTGTTGCAGTACTTAATAGTAAGGTTTCAACACGTTTATTGGACTAAATTTAATTGTATTCATTCCACCGACCAACACATCCAAGACTCACGGTTATTCTGTTTTTTAATGTTATTACATATAGACTATAGTTCTTGGCAATACGTATTTTTAAATATTATAAGTATAATATATAAGTATTATTAAGTACGGAATTTTTTATTTATTTCAGTTGTTTTTAACGAAAAATGCGGTGGTCAAGTTAGAACTGATCAATATAATGTATGCACTGAACCAATAACAAAAACAAAAACTAAATAGAATTTAAATTATTTATAATGTATTCGCTCACGTATAGTTCTAATAATGTTATAGATTATATACTGTTATACTGATTCGTATATTATAATAGTTATTGAGACATTTATGATTCGTCGTAAAATTACGACCCGCTCGTGAATACAATATATTGCTATAATGTAATATATTATCATAACTACAACGTTTTCCAGCCGACAAATTCAAAACGCTCAGGTCGTCTTGGCGGGGACTTACAAAATATACTGAAGAAGCCGCAAACAATGTAAAGGTCAGCTTCAGGTACGTTTATCCGCCAAAGGTTGTCCAAGATTAATCCATTCCTCCCAAGACCTACTGCTTTCCGCTCAACCCTGTGTTCGCTATGTTCAAATACAATTATTGTTTCCTAACACTCTGAGAGTGCATTGGTGATGACTGGCGAGGTTAAAATGGCTAGACACTCGTTGTTATTAGCGAGCTGCGGTTGTGTGCACTGTAGAAAATCAAATTGTTTTCTGCGAATCTGTTGGGAGTTGATGGTAAATATTAACCGTCAAAATCCGCTGAAACAATAGCTGTAATAGTAATTAATGCGTTGTGCGTGAATTTTGATCTTTCGGCGCGGCGAGACGGCAGCGAAATTACGATATTAGTGCAAATGAGAAAAATACCGTAAAATAATAATAATGTGTATAGCATATTTCGGAAACGTCAAAATTCTGATTTCCACGGTAGCTTTATTTTTCACGAGGTTATTAGTAAACGGATAATAAACTTTATATAGCCATAATATAACGTCGCCGACATATTATTGATGATAAAAAAAAAAATAATAATAATAAAATAAACTACCGACACTAAAAAACTCGTTTCGTGTATAAATCGCGAATTTTTCGCATTCGATCGAAATCATACTACGTATGCGCATCGTATACCTATATAGTATTGTAAACCGTTCGTGTAAATAAAAATATATTACAACGTTCGTTACGACAATCGAATTGTTTACATTGGCGAGCTCGAATGAAATTATGTGAACCCTGTGAAATGTCGAAATCAATGGTTCATACGTATACGTATACACACATAATATATACGCCTGTACACGTTCCTTATATATATATATGTATATAGCGTTACGCTGTGGATAATATAACTGTATAGTGTTTGTGCTATCGAATCACATAAGTCACGTTTAATTGGATTTCGCGGCCAACCCTTGAACGCGTCCTCCAAATTCATTACACATCACCTGCGGTCCGATTGTGAATTCCACCCGACTATCGTGCATACCTATATATATATATATATGTATAAAACGATACATATATATATACTCCGATTGACCATTCTACAATCAAGCAAAGGCTTTGTGTATGTACAGAGTGTATCGGGAACATCTAACCACTTTAAATAGCAATTTCATTAATTATATCCGTTTCAGATCCAAACGATATACGCTCTCTGTATAAGCGATATTGTCGCGTCGATCGTTACATTCGATGTCTTGCAAAGCATTTATTATTAAGTATAAATTTTAAATTTACGCTCGCTGCATACACGTGATTGCAAAAGTTTTCTTGGATTTTCGTCTCCGTTCTTGGCATATTTCTTAAATTTTCAGATATCTAATTTTGTAACTCATCTATGATAATATTATTATCAACACAATCATGTATGTTGTAATTAAAATAACCGTTGAGAGAAAATGATTTACGAAAACAAGTCATTACTATATATAATATAAATTACCATAACGAAAGCGTTCTTACTTAAAAGTATATGATTTATTAGTATAAGACATAATTTAGATTATTGAGTCCATGAACAAATCGTTTGGTGCGAGTTTTGTGTTCGGAAAGACAATAAGGGGGTTGAGGGTTTTATAGTATTTTGACACAGAGACAGAGTACATGACGTGTAATAATAATAATAATAATAATAATAATATGCTCTCGTCGGTGGTTATTATCGATACCATAACCGCAGTAAAATTAGTCCTATACATAAGACGCGTAGTGCGTACATCCTCTGTGGAGGACGAGGACACAAGTCGAACACCAATTCCGAAACCTCATTCTGGTCGGTGCCTCACCTGCGCGCGAGGAGGCGTCCGCTGTGACTGTTCGCTGCAGATGTTGAACTTAATTCTTATACCGCAGTTTTTCAGATACAATAATATATATTGGTAAACAGCGGCAGAACTACCATTTTATCGTCTAGCGCCCCATTATCGTCGTGTTGGAAACCATTTCAAAACTTGCAGCAGTAGAAGATAAAAATAAACAACAATATTTTTGTAAATTTTGCTTCACATTTTTTGCGTTTTGAACGGAATCCAACTGATGGTTTTCGTTTTAATTTATGATTTTTTCCACTCACTTTGAGGTGTGTGTTTTTCGTTTGCATAATGAAGTCGTTCGATAAAAATAATATTATATTATATGTATATAAATTATAAATATATTTTTCAATAATTTAAAAGCGAATAACGGTGCACCCAAACATACTATCACTTACCACGAGGATTATACGATTAATTTTTTAACGGTGCTGTGATTATAATAAAATTTCGAATGATAGTAATGTGAGTTGTTTATTGATTTTTACGCGTTTCCGGTGTACATAAACATTTACTTCCTCCGACTGTTTGGAAGTACATCGTAATATTATTATATTATTCGTCGTCCAAATGGTATTTTTTTATATACTTTTTTTCATTGGGGTAATAGAAATTTTGATCGCTTATGGGTTTTTTATTATTTGTTTTTTTAAAAAAAATAAAAATTTTAACCTTTATGAGAGTAAAACAGCTATTAAATTTATCAATCGGTGTATGAGCATATGACGTGCTCAATAAGCATATTATTATTACACTCGGTTTTAGCATCTACATCATATTATTATGTTATTTTGAACAATGCATACATTTCATGTAAATATACATTTTAAATATTTATTTTAAAAGTTCGAATATTTATTAGGTACTGTTTCGTCGGTAGCCATGAGTAAACAATATAGTTCTCGCGTAACAAAGAATAAAAAAATATTACTTTTTTTTTCTCCGGACTCGTACTTTGATAATGATGACGTACCCATACGTTGAGCAAACATTTTCTACTCCGTAAGACTATCTACTATATATTACTAATGGTGTTTTTATTTACTTTTTCACTCCAATGTCAGTCCAGTCAGAACACTGAAATTGTTGAGTACATAATAAGCATACCTATTAATTATTAAGTACCTTTAGTACAGGTATTTGGACCAATTGTTATTGCTACATTGTATTGTTTCGCAATATTACACCAACGTGTTTATATTATATTACTATATTATTATTTTACCTTTATACAATTTATAATATAAACTATATACGAGGGTATAATACAGAGGGGGTTGTTGTTGTATTTTCTTATTATCCAAGTTGGATTAAAATGAAGATTAAGCGATGGTTAAAAATTCAAAATTCAAAATTTCAATAAATAAATTTATACATACATTGCATGTAACGTATATTTTGTACGTAACGGGTAATTTTAATATAAAATAAATATATAAGTGATATATAAATATAATAGTATATCGTGATAATAATTTTAAATACATTTTACGCAACATATTTTCATTGATTAATTTATTATATTAATATTAGTTTATTTCATATAGTCAATTTTTATTTATTTTAATATCATATTCCTGTATCGTTTATAATATTGAGAAATTTAATAGAAATATATTATTCACTGTAGCTTATAAAATTTAAATTATTTAATATGTTATCTTTATAATATTTTTCGTAGAATTTTTTTTTTTGCTTAAAATTGTTGTGTCTGCATTACATAGTATGGATTGTCGATAAAACGCCATCTGAATTACTTTGTACTATATATAAAACAGCTTAACATTTTGGAGTATGTACGTATAGTATATATAGGCACTCCACTTGAAATTCAGAAAAAATAATATTTTAAAAACTACTAGCATTTTTAAGCCATGTCTAAATCAAGTGTAATACAGACGATATAAACACCGAATACATCATATACCATAATAATAATATTTTGAACACAAAATTATTAATTTAGCGCAAAACATTATACATATTAAATATAGTTTTCGCAATAAATTTTATAATTTCAGTGACTTAAAAAAGTAATAAATTTAGATGGAGTTGATATTATGATTTGAATTAATATTGTATGTACTGTTCAAACACAATCGTCTTGTGCGTGCCATGTGGTTGTATTATTATTATACGGCTATAGGTACCTATATTTATATATATTATATTATTACTTATTGTTTTGTGCTCTAATAAAACTTTCTCTTTCTTTGTTATTGTGTATTTTTTATCACCTACTAATTTTGAGATAAAAAATATTGTATAATATAATATTATATGTTTTATTGGAGGAACATAAAATAAAATATATATATTTTACCTATATCGATTCAATTATGTGGAATTTTGAGATAAGTAAATATACTATATAGAACCAGCAATTTGAGCAACTCAATGCTAAAAAAATTATATTTTTTTACATTTTTTCCTCGGTGTTCAGTTCAAAAAAATATCCTAACTTTGTAAAACCGCGTTTCAGCGAGAAATTCAGGAGGTTAAAACTAAAAGTGACGTTGCATAAACGTACCTATTATTAAAATTATTACACAAAGTTAAATAACTTAAAAACTTGTTCGAATTTTGAATTTGATACAACAATAGATTCAAAAAAATTATCTACTAAATAGTTAACACTACAAAAGGGGATTCACATTTAGTTTGCAAAATTTGTATCTCCACGTGACACTTCAGATGTAGTAAAAAATGAAAAATCACAACAATTTGAAAACTTACGTTACTTATGTATTATTTAAAAATTTCAAAAAACATATTTTGAAAACTGTATTATTAAAAAAAAGGGGGGGTTTAGCATGTTTGGCGAATCGTTCTGTGTATAAAACCAGTGCTACGAACGTAATAATAAACAGTACGGTCAGTTTTTAAGGTTTTTTTCGTCGACAAAAGAAATGTGAGTGTGCACGTGGTTTTTCGATGAATTGTTTAAACGACTACATACTATGATCCAAAACGAGTTTTTTTAAAAAAAAAAATCTTCGAACGGTTTTAGTGCTTATTTTTTTTATCGTTTGTTTCGGCCAGCTCACCAGTTTTAACGATCTACTAATAAGCGCACACACACACATAGTAAGAATATAAACAAGTAAAAACTATCGCGCTAAAACGAATCTTCTCGTACCGTGGTAGCCGTCGTAAATCATAATAATACGTGTCCCTTGTTGCGAGTGAAACAATAAAAATAAAATCTCTATAAGCGATGTAACTATACCGAAAAAAATCGACGATAATCACAAAATTGTTAATACGTTTTAGTTTGGTGACTTTGGTCAGATAATTCACCATATACATTATATTATATTCATGTGAATATTATAATATATAATTTTGCAAACGTAAAGGTAGAAATAAACGCAACGAACTAGGTTGTAAATAATACGCATTCATGTATTAAATTGTGTGCGATTCTAGACAACAACTATTTTATATCGTCATTGTCATGCATAATATATAGGTAAGTACTTTTCTAGCGAATCAAAGCACGAATTTTTTTCTTTAAATATAATAATACAAGCGGAAAAATGGTGGTTTTTTCATCCGCGTAACGATAAAAGAAATTAATGAAATTATTCTTTAAACAACTATAAGAATAAATTGCTGAGGCAACAATAAGTTGCTGCAGCTGCGGGTACCTCGTCTTGTCGTGTTCTTAGATCCTAAAAGAAATATTTGCCCAAGACAGAATGTAATTATTAAACGGGTGTGTTTTGGCTATGGTTTTGAGTAAATATAATATTATGATGTAAAAGGTATGTGATTTTTTTCTCAAAAATGTAATTAAAAGTACATTTTTTTTTTACATAAAATACAATATCGCGTTGGTAAGTTTGTTTGAATCGATTAAAAAAAAATAATAAAGTTATAAGGAAAGAAAATGCCTGATTAAAGATTTTTGATCTCGTTTTTCGATGACTGAACTTATATTACTGTACATTTTTACTTTTATCTTAATAGGGTACTTTTAATAATGTACAATTTATTTATTACATAATATAATAACATATCCACTGTTGGTGAAAGACGACAGGCATTGATTAATGTTTACTTAAACCGAAATCATGGGTGAGCCTTAAAATATTGTTCAGAATTGTACTATTATATATAAGCATCATTTAAAAATAAAATATATTTTGGTAGTGGTAATTTTGGAATCACCGGAAAATTACATGCAAAAAATCATAATATCATACTATAGAATATTAATTTATCCTACTAGTGGATAATTTTGATAAGTTCGATTATTATTGTAATTATGCTAAATACTATAATATGTCTCAACGAGACAATTTTATAAATTAGTTACTGAACATGGCGTTATAAATAAATTACACATCAGAAATCAGATTTTTGTGTGCAAAAATAATGTAATATATCAATCGATGAAGTTTTAACTTTTAACCGATATATTTCATTGATACAAGCTTCTACTTTTAATTAAAAAAAGTAGTGGGTGAGGATATACCGTGTATACGATGCAGTAGAATTTCGTCCAATTCAAATGTTATGAAAGTTGGTTTGTTGCAATAAATAAAATTACTAAAACCAACTTATTTATAAAATATTCTAAATTTCACACTGTGTTTTTTGTCAAATTGAAACTTCGAGCGTTGTTAGAAGACAGCATGTTACACATCGTTACCAATAATGGTTATTGTAGTAAAATATTATCATTGCGTTTTACTCGTACAAATACGACTATATACATACCTATTTAAACTGCGCGTAATTGTCCTTTACGATTGTTAACCTGACTTTTGTCTATGATAACAATACTATACTATAACACGCATATAGATATAATAATATTAATAGCTATATAATATGTTAGGACTCACGACGACACGATAAAATATCTGCAGCGTAGTGTTTTAGTGACACCTGAAGACGGTCGCGCCCACCACCGACCCATTCGGTCGCGATACCGGTGAAGGCATACCCAAACCTAAGATACTCGCCCAGTAATCATCGTTGTGATTTACTTTGAAAGTCGTTCCGGCGGAGGCGAGACGGTTCGAATACTATCGGAAGAAAATTAGTTTTGGTAAACTTTTATAATTATTATTAGTTTGGTGTTATATACTCTTTCGGTTAAGGCCCAAAGGTATATATTTATATGTTGTAAAAGAGTCCGTTCACTTACGGGTTGTATTCAAAACACTACACAAAATCTGTTTAACTTTAAGAAAATTCTTTATTAATTATTTTATTATTAAGAATATTTTAACAACACAGTATTATACGAATCGGCTACTTATTCACGACTAACTCTTACTTATTCTACGTTTTTGTCTTGGCGACGCAGTCGCTTGCAAAAAAAAATAATCATATTGCTTACACTACTATATTATTGTATAATATGCTTATTAATCTAAGTGTGTGTGCAAGGGTTCCTAACATTGGCTTTTAAACTTTTCGCGGCGGAAAATAGCGCATATATACTGAATCTGACGATGACGACGGCGACAACCGCGACGACGACTTTGAGTAGCTGTGCCCGTCTCGTGTATAAATCGTACACATCATATATATATATATGTGTATACTACATACGGCTGCTATTGTCCCGGCATTTTGATTGCGACGACGACGGAATGCAATTAGGTGGCTGACGATTTCCTAAGACGATTCCGCCGCACGAACCATTGTTTGGTCACTGACAACGACGACTGGCGATGGCGGCGGCGGTTTTTTATCGATCGGATCCGTTTCAATAATAACTTATATATTATTTATATTTATTCAAACAGATACGTTCGTCCTCCGCTCATCTCTGACTTCCACGGCATTACGTATTATACATAATAATATTACCGCGTACGCCGCCGCCGCCGCCGCCACCGCATCTCTTCCGAAAGTAACTAACGCCATTGTTTTACTTTTATAGGTATAAACGCGTAGCTAAGGTATATGTGAGCGAACTGCGTGAGGACAGGACGACCTTTCCTTTGATATACAAACAGTGGACAGGTATACGCGCAGAGTCCACGTGCGGTTATTTCGTCTCAGCCCCGGACAACCTTGAAACCGTCAAACGGTTTAACAATTACATTTCGACGTCCTTTTTGTTTTGGTTTGGTTTTTATTTTTTTTTTTTTTTTAGAATCTCCGTCGCGGTCGATCGACTACCGCGCAGTGGCGGCAACGTAGCCCGCTTACATTTCCTTGGGTTAGAGTTTTTCTGGTGGTGTGGCAAAAGGAGGGGGACGAAAGGCGGCAGGAAGAAACGACAGGATTTTTTCGTTTATATATATTTTTTTTTCTTCCGAGAAATCGTATTTTCTCCATTGAATTCGATCGCCGTGCAATAAAAACCAAAATTCATCCGATCCAAACAATACACTTCGCCGAATAATACTTCAACGCACGTATGCCGAGTCCACGTTATACAATACATGTAATATAATATAATATACGTATTTAGTATTAAATGTTTTAACTCTTACGATTAAAAAAAAAAAAAATAAATAAAAACCGTCTATTCTGAATGTATATGTTATATAATCTATTGTAAGTACCAACTGCATTATTACCGCATGAGACCACTATGCACCGCAGCATGGCAAATTAGTAGTGCATCTATATATATATATTTTACGAATAATTTACTCGTATAATTATTATTGTTTTTCAAATGGAGTTTGTCATCTATATAAAAAAAAAGGAGTTTAATTTACCTATTCCAACGACAATACCGAGAACCATTAGATTTTAATCAAGTTGTTTGTGTCATACGAACATATACAGATCCGGGAACACGAACATGTTATAAAATAACAACCTCATTGGTATTCGCTACTACTGAAAATGTTTTTAAAAACATGTTTGAACAATTTATATTAATTCCGCTTAACAACCCACATTCAATATTTGATTTGTGATGATTAAAATTACTACATATGTACTTTTATATTATTTTTAAATACAAAACATACAACGTGTATTTTTGCGAACCGACGAAATCATTTTAATAATCCGTACGTGTACTACGCATCCAGTAAAACATAATAAACATAATATCGTCGAGTGCCAGAGATAAATCTGGTTTATTTCTAAACATTGTAGGTCATCGAATAGAACCCGTATAAAAACGGATATTTGATTTATTTTAATGAATAAACATTTACAGTAATTGTTATTAAATCTGTATCAAATTTCAAAATCACTTGCAATAAGGTACATAATGTTTTTTTTATTAATAAATATCGATGTATATTCTCATTTAAGAAATGTTCTTTATTTAAAATTAATCTTGAAAGATAGTTCAGTTTTTTCGTGTTGATATTAGTATGTATATCGATTTTATGGTTTTTGTAGTATGATCGTATGAATAACTACAGTAACTCTCAATTTAGTAATCGGTAACAAATTAGTAATATCAAACTTTGAGACGTCCGTTTAAAGACTTATATAACACACTGAACAGTTATGCATATATATAATAAGTATATTTAAAAAAAAACAGATAATGTAATTATTATTATGATAATATTATATTGGCGAGACCAACAAGGTTTTATTAACTTTATTTATCAACAAAAATACAAAATATTTATAATATTTTGTGGGCATTTTACTAAAAATCACAATATCACTTTTTTATACAATTGTTTTGCAGGAGAACAAATAATTGAATTTAAACACTTTCTAACGGAGCTAAGGCCATATAAAAGTATAAAACTAGGTTTCTCGAGTTGACATTTTGTATTCGGTCAGTCACTTGAATGTTATAGAAACAACATATTTTTAAAGTTTATATTTTCATTATTTAATGATACTATACAGAGAAAACAACTCAATTAAAAAAAAAAAAGAAAATCATACAATGTAATTTACATTCAACAGCCTTTAAATTGAACGCCCAACTACTTTTACCTCTTAGGTAATAAATTTCTATTTGAGCATATGACCGTTATAGAAACAATATGTATTATTATATCACATATTGTCAGCTATATAGAAATACACTGTATTGAGTGTACAATATATTACTGAATTAATTGTAAACCATATATAGTTCTATTACTACTCTACTATAAACCTATATGGTGTTTGAAGTATAAACACAGCGTTACGAGTTATGACAGTATAATATTAATGTGACTAATACTATGATCTAATAATTGCTAATTGAAAATTATGCGTTTTGGCATGTGATTATAACGTGTTTTATATATGTAAAGCTTTAGCTAAAGTAGTATTTTAGAGGAGACCAAAATGTGCAGAATTAGAATTGTAGTCTACACACTATAGTCATTTAAATAATAAAGATATATATTATATTAATAATTAATTTAATAATTATTATGAAAATTGTCAAGTGTTATTATATTGAATAATTACATAGTTATTATTTATTAAAAACGTTTAAACATTTTTCTGATACTGCGTATAAAAAAATAAAATATTCTTTTCTTATAATTGAAAACAATATAGGCGAGGGATCTGAAACGTTGTATGTAGGTGCACTACGGTATATGCGTATTAAACAGCCTAATAATAATACAGCCATGCGTAATACATGTCTTTTGACTTCACGACAAAATTAACAAAATCTAATTTTAGTATAGACAATTTTTATAAAGTTAAATTATGTGCGTATACATAAACCACAGTTATAATATCGTTATTATAATTGATTACTAAAATTTTGAATTAAAGACTTTTAAAAGAAAGGAGAAAGGATTATTACAACAAAAACGATTGTCTCGGTTTATTTAATAATTGGTAATTACTGATTTTGTAGTAGTGATTCGTATTATTGTTATTTTACGCAGTCACAGGAATGGTATTAAAGTTAAAAAAAATCGAAATGATTTAGCATTTTGTAATAAATTTATTTTTTTACGAAGTTTAATAGTAAAAAAAAAAACGAATATGCAGTACGGAAACTTTCATCTACTAACTTGACGATTTAAGGCATTTTTCATCTCTCAATTGCAATCAAAATCATACCGTAACATTACACACTTATACACGTTAAATATTTACTTACATTTTTTTTAAAGCTTCAATGTTGTGACTGGGCAAGAGGGAGCTTTGGATACGTTTTCTTTAGTTTGTCTATCTTAATTCCGCGAATCCTATCCGATTTGTCCAACAAGTTGTCTAAGTTCGGATATTTTAATGATAAGCTATAACGTGGATTTCATATTTACATCTATATAATACAATATGTATTATTATTGGTTTTTTTTTTTATAATTATTAAAGCAATATTTACATTCTATGCTACAAGTCATAATAAGAAAATTAGAAAATAGAAAATAAATATAAAGCTATGATATACATGAGGAGGGACGCTTTCCAATGATAGAACCCAATAACATGAATTTTTAACTTATATATTTCACATATATACAATGCGCTATTTATTTATACATAGGTATAGGTAGTAATAAGTATATAATACATTATTGGTAGTGTGTGATACAGATAAAATATATTTCAAGATCTGGTGTTTATATATACTTATTATTGGCTTACACGCTTTATCGATTTTCATAAATATTATAAAATATCATAGGGAATATGCAATTTAATTAATTATCCGAGTGACATTAACATAAAAATAAATTATTAAAAAAAATGACCTAAAACAGCTATAGAAGTTACTGAAAAAACAAACAACGAAATCAACTACGTGCGTATCTGGTCGCTATAAAGATTATTGTTGTGTCGAATCGGAATACAAAACCGTTGTTGTTGTTCGCGAACTCTTCGACCGAATTATAACTTTTTGTCGTCTGAACAGAATTTTGGTCAATATTTTTATACATATCCGTCCCGGTGATTATTTCACTGGTGTGCACAACGTCTGAGTCGTTGAAGTGACGGACATCTCTAAACCAATGAATGGAAAACGCGATAAAATTCAAACGGTAAACGGAAGTACAGTAGAACTGTAGCACGTTTAATTAAAGAAGGTGACGACCACCGCAACAAACTGGCCACACGTGATGACTGATGACGGATCAAATGGCAAACAAAACTTAAACGCCACTGCAGCATGTTTATTCGACAAATATTATATGGCATAACACCCACTGATTAATCGTTCGAACCGAATAAATGTGCCAAAAATGAGCGTATAGGTTTGTAGGTATAATACCGGAGAGAAGAATTTCTGGTTATTCAAATCTTAGTAAAAAGAAAAGCATAAAAAGAGCAACTGAGGGAACAGTCACCCTTCATCTGAAAAATTGTTATGCATTGGGTTTGTTTTCTTAAACGTATGTATAATTGTTTAAAATATTAGCAAATTAATTTGGTATAGTAAGCTTAGACTGTAAGTTTAAAATTATCGTGTTTCAAGAACAGTGCTGCCCAATAGTGGTACGATTCCAGGTATGCTTTAACAACAGAAGAAGAGATGTTTTTACCGTCATTATACGAATAAAATAATGCCGTCTTCCCCAACTAACGACGTAATAATATTGATTATAAGACAAAAATAATCATTAAACGGAACTTAATATATTGTTTATCAAGAATGGATGACCTATATAGAAATGAGGAAACCGTAAGACCTAAAAGTACTATCTTGACTAATTAAGAACTATACAGACGTGAACAGGTATTCGAGACACGGAACATGCATATTGCGTATAGGCGAATATAAAAGTTCTGGAATCCTGCAGGGAAGTCAAAAATGTTATTCGTAAACTGAAAAATAACGGCCGAAAGTTAACCGATTCATTCCATCTGGTGACATTGACATTTTTCGAATCGTATTATAATTGTTAGCCTTTGTGTACGCTAAAAACAGCAGAGCTAGATTGACGGGTAGTTGTATTTGATGGCTGCTGTGTTGATCACTGTAATTCATATTTTTGTGTCTCCATGAATGCGTTCGCTTATAATTGCCTTTTTTATTTATTTTACACACGGGTGACAATCGGTCCCAGATGAAATGGGTAATTTTTATTTCTAAAATTGTAACCATAAAACTCCACAAAACATAATATGTATAAATGATATTTTAATACTTCTTTCGTAGAACGTACCTTAAATATGACCTATGCCCATGTTATGATAATTACACCAAAGTTGTACCAATATTTTGCAACTGATAACTTTAGACGACCAGTATAAAAAAATGTGTGAAATCTCATATTTTCGTCTTAATCGTTAAACCAAAATTGGCGGGGAAAAATTCCCCATTACATATCGTTATTGTATCAATTTTGAACATTTTTCATATCTATTTAACTACTATTTTTAAATTGGAGAAAAAATTTACAAGTTGATGGGGCTAAATAAATTATGCGCGTCTCATTCGTAGATAGTACTGTAAATACTTCATAAATAATAGCTGCACTGGGGATATGTTATATTATATATTATTTTTTTTTTTTTTTATAGTCCATCGATTTGCACATTGATCCGTTCTTTTAATACACGTTACTCATTAAAATGTATTTACTAAACGATTTAGCGATCGCAGCGTAAACACAATACTCGTAATAATTCTATAAGTGTCTTATTACTTAGTTTTTGTTATTATTTCAATCGAAATATTAAGCCTTTGCAGAGATAAATTTGATTTTGTGTTTATTATACTTTTTAGTTATAATGTATTTAGCTTATAATATTACTATAACACGTGTACAAGAACGTCGTAGAAGTGTTGAAACCCGACTATCCGGATATACTATTTAAAATATAGTCATATATTGTAATATGTATCTATTATCAGTTAATAATTATAAACAAACGAGTTATGATTTTAGTTTGTTGAATACGATGTTTTTATTCGATTCACATTGAAAATTCGATTTCATAAATCGTATTATTGAAACAAATTATTATATATATATATATGTATGTATATAGGAACATGTATTAGTGTACATTTTAACCTTGTGTTATATACTATAATGTGTATAACATAGTATAGATATAAACCCGTGTCTTGAAGTTATATAAATATAATTTACATTTTACATGATTTAGTATCTAGTACGTTGCAATAATGCAATTCAAAATTTAAACTGTGACAGGCGTTAGTTAAAAATGTATATTGCTCGAGAGCAAATGATATGATATTCTAATGATAATGTAATGTCTTTGTGATACACATTTCACACCGTTTTTGGCTGTATGCCTGTACAAATACTGACGTCGATTTGTGGAAAACGTATACGCATGAGTTCATAATATGTATAATATTATTTTCGTATCATTAGTATTTTTTAATATTTTTAATGCACAAGTCTCAGTTTTTTGCTGTTTGCGCGTTAATTCACTATAACACTATAATAATATAATTTATTTTTACAAAAAGTTTATTAGTTAAAAAGTCATTTAGCATACTGCATATACATACGTTTAATTATTAAATAATAATATACCACTCGAAAAAATAGTCTATTATTATGATTGTTGTTTTTATTGTTATTACACCTACCCCTTTATCGACTGGCAAGCTGCAGAGTAAATCCTGTCGTACGTCGTTCGAAACACCATCGCCATCCCATCATCACCACGCCATCGCTACGCAGTACCGTTGTCGGGGCTCAAGTGATTTTCACACCGAAGATTAATATTTATTATCCTTGTGATTCGAACGAGTTTGTAGCCGAGAAAATAATATTTTTAAGATGGTAAAAGGTATAGGTGTTATCATTATATTATCGTTATTTTCAATGCGAGCCGCCGCGTCGTGTGAGTTATATATTTTGTTTACATTACACATTATAAATACGTAGGTGAGATGCCTTGCTATATATATACATAATTAATACGTGTGTGTGTGTGTGTGTGTGTGTGTGTGTGTGTGTGTGTGTGATGTATATTCTGATAATCTAATGACCCACAGAGGAACTATTACGTTGGCCCACCCACTCACGCGAGCTCAGTATATTAATAGGTATATATATACATACGCGTATTATATAATATACAATATTTATTTTTATATCCACCACATAATAATATTATACCTACAGGTACGCGTACTCGGATGTTAGATACTATTGTATTTATAATATGATCATGTGTGTGTATCCAACGTTTATTTGTCGACAAAAATGTTTTTTTTTTTTTTAATAAAATTATATTACATATAATATATTATATTATATAGGTCTGTATATGCCTACTGATAATGGGTAAATATTTTACAAAAACGCCTCGAACAGAAAAAGCGTTAGAAAATATACGTATACGCACGTAACACGTAGTTAATATTTTAAGTATTATAGGTTCAAGAGAAAAATAATTAGGTACATCCGTCGGCGTTTCTATAATACATATATATATATATTAACTCGTTTATGGGAATAATATCGTATATATTATGTGTACTGCAGGTAAGTAAAAATATATGTATACTATTATAGTATTATATATTAATATTTTAGAAATAATATAATAATCGTATACGCAGTTGCTTGAGGACATTTTTGTAACACCCTTTTTGGTATATTGTACATAATATTATAGCAACCCGACTAGCCACTACTCTCGGCGACGACGAACGCTTATCGACGTGCACCTCATGAATATTAAATATTAAGGACTTATATGTGTACATTGCTTCTTACTATATATAGGTACCTACTGGTTACTACCATGTATATATTTGATCCGTTCGACATCGCCAGACTGTACGATAATATTATTAAATAAATGATATAATATGCATATAAGAATACCTAACGTGATATATATATATATATATATATATGCGTTAACATCTAAATAAAAATAATATATTTGCGTTGCGCTTATCTGCAACTTAAATACCAATATTACCATTGACATTTCATTTGTATTAAGTAAGTACACATTTTACTAATGTTGGCCATTGGGTATAGTATAAGGTATCATGGTTACTTTTTCATGTAACTTTATTGCTTATTATTTTTTTCTAAAATAACACAAGAATAATTGTGCTGGTTATTATTATAGTAAAGTTATAATTATGACTGTACAATAACGATTTTTTTTATTAATTCTTACATTTTTTTAATTAAACGTAAAATTAATTTCTACAACACACACACACACACACACACACACACACACACACACACACACACACATACACACACACACACATACATATATACATACATACATTATACAGTGTATGTACATTTCGACGACACAAATAAAACTCGTTATAGAAAATTATTTGGGTCCTTTCGGTAGCTGTGGTGTTATTGTTGTTATTATTTAATACGTAATACGTACGTGAAGCATAAAATTCGAAGGTGTTGAATTTTAATAATATCTTTCTCGGTAATGATTTTTTAATGTTTTTTTTTTCTTTACGCGCAGTAAAAAGGACTAGGGACCTGCACGTACAATGTTAATAATATATTATATATATTATATATATATTTTACTATAGCGCGTATTGCGTGTATAAATTCATATATCATTATACCATGCTGGAATATAATACACAGAAAATATATAATACATCACTGGATTACTGGCTACTGTGTTTTTAGGACATCCACGGTAACCCTGTACCTGTTCTGTGCTCTTAAGAAATTACTTGGACCTATGTAAGTAGTTTGATGACACGATACAAAACAGCATATTTATCTTAACTGTTAATCAATATATTTATAAAATGTTGAACTCAAACTTAAACCAATTAAATTCGTTGAAAAATTGTATTACATCCGTCTTACACAAATGTTAAATACGTGCTGAATTTATATTATAGGTAGGTATTGTAATATTGCAGTATCTAATAATTAAAATCGAGTCGTAGGTAAGTTGTATTTACATTAAACCATCGATTATAAATACTTAATAATTATATTCAATGATTAAACAAACGTACGTTTATTGATACAACTAAATAGTATTTAAATCAGAACATGCGAATGTCATCCATATAATACTATTTTAACTATTTTCGTTGGGCACTAAAATCTGACTGTTCCAGTGAAACGCGTATACCTACCGGTTAGAGCACTGCTGCAATATGTACAGTGCACGCCGCAGGACGCATACCTATATATACGCGTTCGGCAACACCGTCGACAGGATATTTGTTTCTTTATCCTGTTTCTCACGGTCGTCGACGGGAAGCGATTTCCAGGAAACGCGGCGTTAATGAATTACAACTATAACATATTTGTGACATGTACCCATGTACGCGAACAGTGTTATTTTTTTTTATATATTATAATATGTTGTTATATTTTATATATTATTATGAACTAATATTATACTGATTGGCTTTGGTGGATAGCGTTCGTGGTCTTGATATCCGATGTCGAAAATAAATTTACAAGTCACGCTAAAAGAGAACTAAAGCACTAAGCAGGAGCTTTCTAAATTTCTCTTACCTTAGCCGTTAATTAGTTCGCATAATCGCATCCGAGTGTGCATAAAATAACTTAAACGAACGCGAATTCCGTGGCGAGAAATTTTAATATCATACATCTGCTGCGAAAAACCGCCGACGCTATTCGAATTATGGCCATAATATGTGTTTAAGAAATACTGAACTTACCGTCGAAAACATATAATATAACAGAGCCGTACTCATATACATATGCTATGTAAAACGGACGACCGCGGGAATAGTGACATAACACGACGATATTTTTAAATTTTGTGCACTATAATGAAGACGTTTGAATGTGTGATAGTGATAAGACACATCTATACAGAGAGGCAGAAGATACTGCAACGCAACAGACTATTTTTTTCAGTGGCAATTTCGATATTGATGACGATGAAGAGCAATTTTTTGAAACCGAAACAAATCGTGATGAAGAACCGTTGATATTTCAATTACGTTATCGAACTCGTTACGTAATATGAATTTCATATTAACAGTATACTATATAATATAATATTATATTGTTCTCGCGGTGTGTGTATGTGTGCGTGTGTTTTAACGATTTTTTTTTATTTATCGGACAAATTGCCGTTTAAGTATACGGTCATAATACTAATTGACGCTATTGACGAAAAAAAAAAAAATAACAATAATTACCTACATTGTAAATAGTATATAATAATATAATATATAACATAAACCGCGTACTGGCGCGTAATATCTATGTATTCATTATGTACGACCGTTTTATTTTTAAAGATATTTATCTATGTAAGCAATGTGTGTATACTCAAACAGGTTTGTGTGTAGAGTTAACCGTGAAAACTGAACGACGGCGAGCAAATAAAAATCATTTAATCCAGTCGATTATTTATGAACAACATTCCACGGCGGTATGTGCCACCGGTCTAAATACCACGATTTATCATTATTATTATTATTATTATTCGATTATCCCGCTCGATAGTCGTCGGCCGTCGCGTTAATATTTTCAACGCATTTACGTTGCAGCTACTGTTGTGAATACATCAGGCGACACAGTGATCCGTCGGACACTTGAAGAGATTTCAACTCAATAGATACTCAATCGCCAGGTTGTCATACTTTGGACAAAACATAATAACTACATTTACTCGTAGAAAAAATTATAATAACATTGTATTATACTGATGAATTAAGACTCTTGATACAAATTGCAGTATTGAAAAGACACATCAACTAGACAAAATAAATTATATATTCAATATACAAATGTACTATTTGCATTTTGCTGGAGAATATGAGTATTTTTAAACAAATTAGACTAATTACAACACTATTTCTAAAACTATTATTATAATAAACTAAGTTCATGTTCATCTTCCCAACACTGCAACTTATTAATTACAAATTTGTATACTTTAAAACGCATTGTAACTTACTCAACTTACTGTGTTAGATGCTTAAGCTACAAGCATAATTTCATGATCCATTTCAGAAATCTACTAGTCTAATGTCCTCAAATTGATGATTTATTTTATATGTGAAATGGATTTCGAATTGTTATACGATTATTGTAACAATATACAATATTTATAACAATCATATACGATATTGGTGCGTCGCATACGCTGACTACTGCATTAATTTTCTATTAACTTGTGTACATTGCGTGAAGCTAAAATATTCTTCCAGAACAATCGCTTCAAAGATTAAACCAAAAGGTCTCCTTATTTTCAGACGTTGATCTTTACATTTTTATACGGGCTGTGCGTAATTTCATCCGATCTTCCTTTACAGCTTAGACAATATTAATATAACACAAGAATAGTCATAGTTCTACGGACACCGAGGTACAAAACCATTTGTAAATTGCTTTATAAATGCATTTTAATAAATTATTTTAACTGTTAAAAATATTGTTATATTTAGAATTATTTAACATCGCCCGTTTAAATTGGTTGCGCGAGGTGAACACATGAGATTTTGATAACGAAAAACCAAATCAATAAAAATAATTAGACCGAAATGGGATTTGAATAACAGAGGACGACCGGTCAAATGTACTGTAGTAGTGTATACAATATACATGCACAAAATAATAAATGCAATAGTTTTCGTGGTCATGCGGCAATTGTGCGTCTGAAAATCTGTTGTGGTACTAAGGCTCGGGTCACCATGACACGTTAAGTAAGAGTAGTCGGTCTGAAAAATGAATACTATTTACATCGGTGAATGGCGTTATGGAACCGAGAAAAAGTTATTATTTAAAAACAACATCGCACGCTGTATCGGGAAATGGAATGGGATAAGCATGAAAAATAAAAAAATAAAAATGTTCAAAAAATATGTAAAACGGTACAGAAAAAAATTTAACAACAATAATATTAAATAAACATCGCAGGCAATTCGAACGGTCCTTTTCTTCATCCGTCCGACTGCAGTCGGCAACAACAACAACAACAACAACAACAATAATAAAATAATACGTCAAACCTATGGGGCTATGGCTATTATAATTTATATTATATTATACATTTATACTCTGTTCGCTTGTTCGCGCCGGCTCGCATTTTATTTTCGTTTGTCCGACACTCTAGTCTCTACAATAATACGCGCCGTACCTTCGAGACACACGCACACAATAAAATATTAAATATAAATAATATTTACGAACGTCATTACGGCGGCGAAGGCTTTTCATTTATCGCCTCGCACACACAACAACGACACACCCTGCACATTGTACAAAATAATAATAATAATAATATATTCTACGCGGGCTAACGTCAGTATAATGATGTCGTTATAAAACGCGCTTAAGTCGCGCGGCTAGCCGTATAATATTTAAGTTGATACGCCGGGAAAGCGAATTTTCACCCCCAAAATCATTGAGTTTGATGTAAGCGCGCGTAAAAAACGCGACCTTATCGCCGTCGTATAGTACCTACACATGCACAGCCTATAGCGCGTACAGTAATAATATGATGCGTCCGTACACGCACACGTACTGCACACGAATAATAATAAAAAATACATAATACGCATACACACACGGGTATGTACCGAAGACAGAAGAAACTGGTTATACGTGGTAATAATAATAATAATATGTACGCGTCGTTTTATGGCCGGCGAGTTTTCTCTCTTCCGCTTCTTCGTCTTCTCCTTAAACCTACAATATAATATTAATACGCGCGCGTAGATATTATTATTATTATTATTATTATTACTGTTCTCTCCCGCGGTATATGCACCGCGTGTGCGGTAAATACCGCGACGCTCCACTATATCACATGACGTGTATACACCTACTACGCGAGTGGTACTCGCGCACGATGTATATATTATAATAACACACGCGTGTGCGTGTGCGTACGCAGTACCGGTCGGACGAGGCTGCGACGACGACGACGACGTACGTTCCGGTGCGTATATACGCGGCAGGCCTCGACTGTACGGCTGCGGCGGCGGCGGGCGGGTAGAGGCGTAGAGACAGCAGTCGTCTCCGCAGCCGCCGCCACCCACTCGTATTATTATTATTATTATTATTATTATTATTACTATTACTATACCTACGAAAGGCAGCTAACCGCGACCGGTCGGAGTAGACGGGCGGCGGAATGAGGTGCGTGCAACCATTCGGAACTCTCCGGTCCTTTTCTTCTCGTTATTATCACTATTATTACTATTACTATTATTATTTTTTATTATTATTATTATTATTATTATTATTATCATTACGTCTGCAGTACGCTGCACTACCGCCGCCGCCGCCACTACTACAACTACGGCCACTACGACCGTAAGACTATTATCATTAATTCGTGTGCAACGTACAGGTATAGGCTACTACTACTACTACTACTCGTAATACTACGGCGCAGCGTGTACGGTTTGGGTATACCGCGAACAGTGCTGCAGCTATAACGCGATGTGTATACGACGTGTATACGCCTCACCGCGGGTCGGGTTGACCGGACGACGAGGAGGGGAAGCCCGACACCGCGGCCGCCGTCGAAGAACGCGTATGAATACACGAGGTCGGTGATCCGCGCCCAAACCGAACCTAACCGACGTGGTCAGGCGGTACGGACGCCACGCCGGTCGGCTGTAATTTTTTTCCTCGACTTTTTATCGTCTCGGGACGAACAATATTCAACGATATTACCGTCGTCCGTACAGCGGGCACTGCGCATAAGGTCCCACGGCGACGACGACGACGACCGCGACGCGGTGACGAGACCGTTTTCGTCAATTATGTACAAAAAAAAAAGTAAAAAAATATTATAATATATTATACAGCGGCGCGTCCAGTGCCCGCTGCGCTCCGTCTTCGTAAAAATAATACAATAATAATAAGTAGGTACACGGTTATCGGTCGTCCGCCGCGCGTAAAATGATGTGATACAGTAAAATGATATAATTACCCCGTCATCAGTGGCGTATAATGATATATTATATATTTCTATGCGGTGTCGTTGCGGGCGTTAAGCCGCGGGCACTCGAATACAAAACTGTTCATTGGTCATCGCTGGACCGTATTTATGTTACTGTGTTTTTATAAATATTATAATGTGTTTTCAAACTATATTCACGTTGAAAAGTTATGATTATATTTTAATTTACCGTTATCTTTTGATTCACGATATATTAGTAAAATATTTTAAACGAATATAGTCCTATTTTTTGGTTTGGGATGGTTATATTGCCTGTATATAGTGGATACCGTTGTATTTATTTGGTCAATATATAATAATAATTAATTTGATTTCAAAGATGAATATAATTTTTGTAAAATCGTCAATGTAATATTAAATACCGTGTCTACTTAATTTATCTCATACGTTTTGCACACAAAAAATTCTACTGTCGTTGTCCGAAAATTAAGGACTACTGCAGGCAGACCTTAGTTTGCTACTGTATATCGCGAAAGAAAAACCCTTAAGGAAAATCTCGTACTCCTATTACAGTTGTGTGTCGTCACAAATGTATAATAATCGTGTGCACGACCGTCGCCGCACGATACAAATTTGCATACCGATACGCACATAAAACGTTCGTTTTGACGTTTCACGAAAAATGATTACTGTCAACGTCAAAACAATAGCGTATTTTTAATTTTACTTTGCGCCCGTACCTAACCTAGCGCACGAAACACAAATACAATATCATGTACGTACCAAATAATATGTGCCTACTTTACTTACACTGTACATGGTCGTGGTTTTCGGTAGTGCGCATTCTCGATGCATACAATCACATAAGATTTTTTTATTTTTGTGTGCAGTGCATTTCGCAACGTTTGAGAAGTTAATAAGAACAAAATAAGATAAAATCAATGCGGTCACGACCGAATCATATATTGTGATGTTCCATACGAGATAATATTAAGTTCCCGCATAATAACAATTACCTAAAATAATTTCTTTTCGATCTTTGAAAAATTGAAGTCTATATTTTTTTAATTCATTTTAATGCTACACTGCTGCAATACCTGCTATATGTACAACGGAAAACAATATTATACTTATCTTTCTATCCGCCGATCTCAATCATGTATTCCTAAAGATAAATATATAATATACGAGTACAATAATATAGTCTCGAAAATACTCAGCTATATAGTATACGATAATTTGCTGGTAAAAAATACTTTTTGATTGTATTTGTATGTATAGGGTTTTACCGTCGGAAAGCACAATAATTATATAATAAACAATATTTTCATTTGAAGATCGTATCTACAGCCGAGTGTATTTTTGTGTTGAGTATAACAATAATAATTGTCATTATTAATTCATCTGAAAACCATTGTTATAGACCCTTCGATTTTATGGTTCCGTCCTTCTTCCCAACGTATGAATTATCGCGAACCAACCATTATCTATTCTACAGTTCGGGTTTGCATTGTAACATATTAAACAATGGCCAGGAATAAAGGCAAACTACTTCACGTAATCGAACTAAAAGAACTAACAAAAATAAATATAATAGCTATACCAACAGTTGGTAGAATATTTGCCGTTGAGAAATTAACAAAAATCAAATCGATTTGGAAGTTCTTAAAACAGTTGTTTGAGTACGTAGATAAAGTATTATACTACTCTCACTGCGTATTTATAGTTTAAACAGAAACTGAATGATTAAAATAATGGAAAGATACAATAACATTTAAGAGTTTCAGACTTCAGTATAATAATAGTTTTGTTATAAAAAATATGCGCTCATAATTGCATTATAATAAATAAAGAATGTCATGTTACTATTACATTAAAAAAGTAATTTAATTATTTAAAAACTGGCGTGAAAGTGGACATAAAAAAAGGAATGAATTTAACTGCACGCCATTTTGTATAAATTTAAAAAAAAAAACTATTAAAAAATCTTTTGTATGGCAACTAGTACCTATATACTATTATACTAATATATTATATTATATAACAATAGTTAGATTTTCAATACCTCTCTTGTGAGCTTATCGTACATGTAACTATAGATTTTTCGTACTAAAAAGTAAAAACACATAATTGAACGTTTGGTGTTTTAGTTTTATGACTTTTTATACACGACAACTCAATACGAAGAATAAACGAAGAATTTAATATTACGCGCTTCTACATTTAATTAAACACTATCTGCTTTTTATACTTTAGTAGTTTTATTACTATATATAATATATAAAATAACTTAAATTTTATTACTCACTATTTAATGTTGATTCTCATTAGTCCAGTAAAATATTATATTTACCGTTTTTTAACGATTTGTTCAAGGGTTAGCAATATTAGGATAAAATGGTAAAAATATCTTTTCATGTTTCTAATAATATAATTTATTAAGCGGTTTCAGAGTGAAAACATCTATTATTAAGATTATAAGAAGTTAATATTACCTATGTGCTAGTATAAGAGCCAACTTCAATATTATAATTAATACCCATCTCATTAAGCTCAATAATTAAAATGATAGACGTGAAATATCACCATGATTAGAACAAAACATTGGACATAAAAAATAAAATTTTTAAAATTGAATTTTGTATTAACTTCTTCTCTACAATTATATAGATAATGATTAAATTATTTATGGTATTGTATTAATTATCTTAATTATTAACTCATGGCCAGAAATGATTAAAATAGCGTACACTTCAATAATAAAATGGCGTTTAATCGGTTGTGTTACATTAGTAAATAAAGTGTTATAATATTATGTAGATTTTAGTTAAATAACTAAGACGTTCTTAAAAAATAAACGAGTTTAAAAGTTTTTTTTTCAAAATTAATATATTATAATATAAATTATTAGTTCTTATTATTGAGTGCAATCTATTATATTGCCCATCAAAAGTTGTATATAACGGTATGAATATATTAATAATTATACTTTTTCGTTATTGCTTGCACAAGAATTCCTACGTGTTGGCTTTGGTTTGAAAATGGAAACGAAAAGTATATCCACCTACAACTGCGGTTAGACGCTGCAATCAACAAAACGAATAGAATAATAATTGAGTTTGTAGATAAACACAAAGGGAAAGGCGAAAAGTAAATCTAAGAGGACAGCGGTATTTACACCTAAAACTTATATACGTATATAAGGAATATATATCTATACAAATTATATAATTATATATATTGTATAGGTGTTGAGTTAAAAAGAAATACCGTTATAACCAATACTTAGTCCTTACGACCTAAGCACTATGACCGTTGAACTTAAGATTTCAACTAGAAATTGAGTTAGAATAAAAGTCGAATATTTTATGCAAACCGTTATTAAAGAATCACTATTAATTGTTATAATACAGAACGTTCAACTACTAGGAAATTCTCAAAATAACTATACGTTTAATAATTTATAACAAAAATGGACTAATTTTACTAAAAGAAGCATTTTGTATCACCACATGTCCTGTATTATAATCCATAATATATATTTATTTTTACGCCGCGTGATGATGGACCATTTATGATAAAATAAATATTATTTTTATGTGTTCATTCGTATTTTCATATTAAGGAAAACAAGAAAATCCTTTTGAATATTTGTAATGAAACATAAAAACCGATCGTATCATATGACGTATTAATTGTAACAGGAAAGAAAATTAAAAAATAAATCGAAAATACATTTTCATGCATAAGTGTATGTTTATATATACACGAAGCGTTTAACAACACGTTTCAGCCGATTATTTGCTCATGCCAATAAAAACAAAATTTCCATTAGGACCATCTGCGCTGATTTGCATATACGATTTTACTCTTGGCCCATTTCCATTTTGAACGTGTTTATGAATACATAATTCCCGTCTGTACGAATAAAATATGTATAAACGCCGTTCTCGTGGTCTATCGGTTATACTCTCGCTGCACCGCACACCACAGTAATAATAACGCCCGTCCATTAACAGTGAAAGTGACATGATAATCTATTTTGTAAATATTATAACGATCGTTGCCGAAGACGACAATAATGTGTAAAATACGTCGTTCCGCCGTCATCGTTATTGTCGTAACGACGTACAATACAAATCTCGTTCGTATTTTTACCGGCCGTACATTAAACTAAAAACACAGTACCATACTATGTATACGCGGTAGATACCGACTGTGTAATATATTTTGCGTTAAATTATATAGCTGTATTTTACTAGGAAATCGGATCGTTTGCAAGAAAATGTGTGATAAAATTTCGGACTACAATGTGTTCACGCGAAGGACGATGCTGTATAAGAGGTAAAACAGACCGCGTGAAACAAGAAATAAAAATAAGGATAATGGTAAACGCACGTGGAATAGTAATGTTGTGTAGATATACTAGGTAGGCTGGTCAGGTTACGTATCTTTTTTGTACGGCATAATAGCTCCCGTACCGCATTTTCGTCTAAACGTTCAATACTGTCACTTTTCGTCATCGTTTGGACTCTGGAGATTAAGACTTAAAAGTATACATATATTCGTGCCAAATAGGCGATATTACAGTGTGTTCGCGACGTTCTTGCTGAATATACGAATAGTGAAAAAAAAAAAATATGTTAAAGGAGATAATAATATGACGAATAAAGATAACACAATACGATAACGATATTGTATTTACTATACACAGCAGTTGTATACAAATAAAAACAACGGAACGAACCATAATAGCGCGCGTATGGTGCGGATTTTAATGATTTTTTTTTTCCAGTTATACTCGGAGAACTCCTGCATTAGTACGAAATTTCCGTACCGAAATAAATGCTTTTTCCATCCAGAGTAGAGGTACACACTACAAAGTATATATCATACCATGTTTGCTCGACAACAATTTTTTCAAAGTTCTTTGTTTGCTCAAGAAACCCTAACAACTTTATACCGACGCTGGTCAAAGGAAAACTTTAAATTAGTTTTTGAAACAAGAGTTGAAGATCCTGATCAGTTTTTTTAAAACTGATTTCATATCTGTTTTTAGATTAAGTACTCCCGTTTAATGTAAAATATTTATTACGTTTATTTATAAACATTAAACTGCGAATACTGTTAAGTGTAAATAATAATATCGTGAAAATAACTGCATCTGTAGTCATAATAACTGCAATGTTTTATGAAATGTTCTCGATTAAAATAAATCTATATCAATTTTTCGTGTGTGCATTATATTGTACTTAAAATAATCACTGAGAAATGAAAATAACTCAATTACGCGCATCTTTCTTTTTCAAATAATTTGTTATTTTCTAAATTGTTCTCATTTAAAGTAATAGCCCGTAACAACTCATCTCGTTTTCTGCAATTTTATTGGTCATAGACAATACGCGTATATAATAAACAACTAAGTTTAATTTACTGTTTCACCACATAATAAAGTAGTGTACGAATCGGAAGTACATTTTGGTCAAGGTTTTATAATTTTAAAATTACTAGTAAAATATTTTATTATTTTCTCTTTCAAAAATAAATTAATTTTAAGTATAAAATCCATACCCACACAATGTAGGTCAGACATAATAGGTAATATTTATTTGATATAATTTTAAATATAATAATATACTATTGGATAGGCACTGAAATGTAAACTTTTTACTCATTTATTTTTAGATACTGTTTTAAAATGGTCGAATCGAATCTAACAATCTAAGTAAGTTTATCATAAATTAATTTAACTTTGAAATCCTACTAAATACTTTTTCTGTTTGTTTTAATGCATTTATTTAATGGTAATTACAAACAAACGCTAATCATTTAAATATAATATAAGCTACGTTTAAATTAATTACATTTTAGTTTAATATACGATTAGAAATTTATGGTCTAAAAGCTAAAAAACAAAAGTTTTTCAGGGTTGATTAAAAAAATATTAATCGACTATAGCTTAATGTTCTCGTACATTACATTATTAATAAAAAAACTTGAAATTCACGAATACATTTCTTTGATTGGTATTATTTTTTCTGATCTATAAAAATATTTTGTATAACTATATATAAGATAACTCTGTTATTATTATACTAATATAACGATAATATACAATAATATACGAAAATAACAACGTGTTTTTTACTGTTTTATTATAATTATTTTATAATAATGACATTGATGATATTCAAGTCAATTATGAATCTGTACTTTTTTCGAATTATTTAAAAACGTTCAAAATATCGTTCATATTATAATATTATGTTTGGAGCGTTTACGCGGTATAACCGAAGTCTAATATTATACATTATCATTTTTATACTTTTGTAAATTGCATTTTGTCTATGAATATGTAACTAGTCAGAATGTCTTTTATTCATATAGGTAATATATTTATTTTATTAAAACAGGGTTTATACTGTGTATAGTGTATTTATACTTTCTGTGTTTTCATAATCAAGTAGGTATCGTATATCTTATATTATACTATGAATTTATGAATTTCAACAAAGGTAGTCAATAAACTTACAAATATATAGTAGGTATCTTATTCACGGCGTCGTATTATTATTATATATCTATTTTGTTCGAGTCCTATAATTACAATAATATTATTAAAACTGTATTTCTTAGGCTATGAAAACAATGAATCATTCTAAATCTCACGGTCCTGTATTATAATCGTTCCGTGTGTGCTTCCGTGCACATCACTACAAGACATTTTTAAAAAAAACTATTTTATTTTACTATTATTATTAGTTTTTTTTTCTAAAGATATTCAATATCCTAAGTCATTGGGAGTAGTTATTTTTATTTTAGAAACTAAAAGAGACGTAGTATAAACTATAAACATACAAAACAGAACACAAACAACAAATAATAATTTTGTCGTGGATTATTCTATCCTTCAATAATGGACATCAATAACTATATAATAAATACACAGTATAACGAGTTAAATATGTTCAAAATGTGATTTTACGAATACATTGTAAATTTTAATAATATAAACAGAACAATTTGATTTGATTTATAGTCAGACGTAGAATATTTATTTAGTTTTATACAATTAAAATTACAACAAACAAGACAAGTTATTAGAAAAACGATTTCATGATGATTAATTTAAAATAAAAGGTATAAAATGTACGTAAGTAAACAATTTGTATAAAACATTTTATTTGTATAATTTTCAATACTTCTAAAGAAAGTACGAATCAATCCATTATAATTTATTATAACTAAACAAAAGATATATTTCATATCATGTTCAATATGGACAATATGATCATTAATAATGTTCGTTTACTTTTTATTAATCATTTTATTTTATTGAGTTATCATGCATAATATTGTAATCATATTATTTATTAAAAATTAATTTGTTGTCATAATTTTTTTAATCTATAGGTATATTTATGTTTAAAACATATGAACGGATATTTTTGATCTAATATAATTAGAATAAAAAATAGGGGGAAAGTAGTTAACTTCTTTGCTATACAGTTTACTACATATCGAGTATACCTAGTCTTTGAATATGTCATTTTAATGATTTAATGTAAATGTTAAATTTTAATTCAATGATAAATAAATAATTTTAGCACACGAAATAAACGATTTTAAGCAAAGTTCGTCTGTCAGCCTATACTACTAAATATTTCTCATGATAATGATATATTTATATTGTCACTCGTATTATAGCCATTTATTTTATTATTAGTAATACGGTAAGTTCAATAAATTTTTGCTTGTAACAATTTACCGTAGAACGGTGTTCATGGTAAAAATATACATAGCATACAATTAATCTAAATGTTTTGAAAATATATATTTAAAAGTTTCAAATCCCAACTAAAAATATTTTTAAATTACAACAAAATAACTAAAATTGTAATCCGATTTAAACATCTGGTTTCCTCCAAATTTAAACTTAAGTATATAATAAAAATTATAACTTTATTTTTTTTTTAGTTTTTTTGGTTTTAGAATAAGCTATTTAAAAAGAAAATTATACTAAGTGTATAAGCCTTATTAGTTATGCATATTGAACATATTTATTTTATATATTATTTTGTACTATAAAATAAGTTATACATTTTCGGAATTTTGACGTATTTGATAAACCTTTGGACTTCAAATACTTAAAATCATGTATTTATTATCTTTTATATTTTTAAATAACTATAATGAAAACTTAAAAGGAATCTTATATTCAATTTTCAATCTTTTGACCAGGTGAATATTTTATAGAAAAAAACTAAAAAAAAAAATTTTTTAATTATATTGTATAGAATCTAAAATCGAATTTATTAATATTAAAGTAAAACTAATATTCTTAAGTCAAGATAAGGTTCTTCTTTTTAAAAAATATATTAGATATTATACTTATAAAAAACTGTGATATTATACAGACATGTTAATAATATATTATGTAGTTAAATAAGAATGCATGTGTTATTGCATGATTATGCTTCGTTTATATTTTTATTTCTATGTAACACTTATATAATTTGAATTGTAATATGCTTAGATATGTGTGTTGTTATAAAAAGTAAAAATAATTAAATTTAAATAAATACAATTTATATACCTACATACTATTTTAAAAATTCGACTTGTCATTTTTTTTTATTAATAATACTGTTTTATACACATGTGACCTAGTTTTAATTGTTTTTCGAAATAAGTATTCAAAAGCGAGTGTTTTAATAATAGCTATATATCATGCAAATATCATAACGTTTATTTTAACAAAAGGTGCATTTAGTTTAACATGGCATTGTACATTGAACGCGAGAAGATCAACTGTATGTAATAGAGAAAAAAAATGATTATTGCTCAATGTGTTGTAGGGTGCAAATGATGAGCCCATCTAGAGGACTTACGACCTTCGCACCTTTCGTCTCTATTCTCACGGTACTTGTTAGCCTTACAACCGTAGGGTCGTCGGGGTTTTAAAATAATGAGCCAGTCTCGAATTTATATGACCTGACAGTTTATTGATCGTTAACCACCGACGTCTGCTGGCACTGTACAATACCTGTACACAGCAATAGTCACCATCAAATAACTGTTACAACAGATCGATCGGCACAAGTTTGGAATTCAAGAAAAAACCTTCTGCAGGTTGACGAGTTTTGCTATCTCTGTCTTTTTATGTTTCACCATTTTATGCGCAGTGCGGATAATAAGACTTAACGACCCTCTGAAAATAAAAATAAAAATAAATATACCAGCTGTAGTTATATAGCTCTATGTCTGTAGTTAGATAAAATACAATAATATACTTTTACTTCAAATATAATATATGGAAGAAAAATTCAGTGTTTTTTTTTTTCTGGAGATACAGAGAGAAACGTGACGCGACGCGAATTCTCTTGATGAATATGACGCGTGTATAGGTCAAAAAACAG